>NC_081409.1:386128006-386429673 GCF_030272615.1 Cryptomeria japonica
CATGCTCTTTTGTAACCTTGTAATTGGTTAAGTTGTATCTTTATATGTATATTGAGAAGCCATGTATTGGCAGAGCAATGTATTCCTAGATTGGGATGTTATTTATCAGTTTCCTTTATGTTATGTGTATATGCTTATTGAAGAGAAATTATATTGTATTCTTTCAAGCTTTCAATGGTCTAATATGATATTATTTATGGCTTCTTGTGATCATTGAGTTAATGATGGATTATTGGATTAACCTTAATTGTGGAATTTATCTTGTGGTTTTAATTCTTTGTTGGTAACCCTTAGGGAATTCTGGTGTAAGTCTTCCACTTGTGTGATCGTGCATGTCCTGTTATATGCACTTATTATGTTTATACTTTAAAAAGAAAATTGCTTCACCCTTGTTGTGGGTTTTCCTTCGGGGTTCCTGGCAGGGAATTACAGATACCCTCAACAAAAAGGAACTATCATCTTGTCAGAGCCATAAATAATAAATAAACAATCAAAACTGAGCAACACCAACTCTAAGAAAACCAATAATATCAACAAATGCCTCTAGTTCAAGAACAAACCTAAGAAATCGACATAGAAAGCTGAAATTATAAAAATTACTAATGACAGGGTAGTTTAGCGCATCTGAGGAATTCTGTAGCACATCCATGGCATTTTATAGTGCATCCATGGCATTCTATAGTGCATAGACCAAATTTTAATGGCACATCTATTACATGTTTTAGCACATCCAAGTCACAGTCTAGTGCATACATCCAAACAAATAGCACATATAACACAAAAAGTAGCGCATATAGCATAGAACACAGTAAAAACTCATAAACGGAAAACACGATCATGCCAACCCCTAGAAATATTCACAAGTCTTATAATCAAGGCCAAAATCACCCAAAAAGGGACACAAAGAAACATATAATCTCAAGATAGACACAAAGAATAAGACACTCAAGACTTTCACAAGATCTCATACATACGTAAGAATAACTCCTGGAGACACACAAGAAAACATCCCCCAACCTAGACAAAGACTTCAATCAAAATACTCACAAAACACCAAAGGGACTATAGCATCTAGGACTCTAATCACTACAACTGATGCTCACCAATTTATTGGATTAAGCAATAAACCAGTTCCAACAATACAAAGAGAGGATGAGGTAAGACCATTCACGACAATCTCAGAAATTATAGTCATAGCAACAATAAATATTGATTCACACACTCACACACACACACACACACACACACACACACACACACACACACACACACACACATATATATATTATATTCATAGCAACAATAAATATTGGTTCACACACACACACACACACATGTCATATCATGCTCATGAATGAGTGGTATGACATTGTCACTATCACAAACATAGTAATGACAATCAAGCACTATCATGATCACCATCATATCCAATATAATCATGAAATAGGGTTAGTACAAGGTAAGGTACAATAAAATCATCATCAAGTAGACTAAGCTATATCAATATGATCTATTGATGCACAAAAGACAAGATGCATTAGGGAGAGGAACTACACTTTTGGATCTACAAACCAAGGGGGGTAACCTTACCACAATACGTTATCATCCTCATACCTAAAATTGGTATTGCTTTAGCAACAATATTCTCTCAAATGAAAACTAAATTTCATCAATGCAATCCATGTTTGGCTAGATTGTTTGGTTTTGATGCCTTCAAGGTATGAGAATATCAAACCGTAAACTAAACTAAAACTTAAAGTAAAAAGATTTTTTTGGACTTTTATATTTTAAAAGATGCTTTAAAACCTCGACCTTGAAGATTATACAAATTGGTACCTTATTAGGGTAAAAAATTCCAATCAAACACCACCATTTTCTCTTGCTACACATGTCACAAATACTTTCAAAACCTTAGGGATAAACAAAATCAAAGCATGACATCAATTTCTCCTTCATTGATTCAAATGGGATTCTTCTTAAAGATCCTTGAAATTATATTCAAACTCTTATGTCTTGATCAAAGCATTTTAATCTCTCCATTAGAAAAAACATAGATCATGACATAAATTACAAAAGTTCCTATAGATGAAATGTAAAAGACTTTATTCAATATACAAATGGCATGAACACAATAACATGGAGACAATCACACCAAACTGATTCCAAATTCCATTTTCATTATCAAGTTTTGTGAGTATGATTTACAATTGCAAATGATGTATTTATCTTTTTGCTACCAACACCTATCTATGACACTATAATATAGACTTCTCATGGATTAAAATTTCAACAAGTAGGTACAATGGCTCTAATTTTCCTTTTATAAGAACAAGGGAGCAAACAAGCTTCAAGACAATTGTACATGTGTCACATTACAATTTGAAAATCAAACCTTACAAATTATCCTAAACTATAGGATATCAAAAATTAGCATAAATATAAATAAACAGATGAAAGAGAGATGCAAAAATCAGCTATCACTTCAAAATCTTCAAAGAAATTTGTTGATTGAATTCCATTTTTTAAGGACATAAAAATTTGGAGAAATTTTTGGGACAAATGTTGTTGCAGAATCCAATCGTCCTCAAGACAAACCCTTTTGACTTCATGTTGACTGATTAGCTTGCACACTTCAATATTGTCCATACTTTTCATCCCACACTCTATACACTTCATTTGTCGACCAAGAATACTTCGACATTTTATCAACATTTTCAATATAGCTTGCATACCTTGAGTCTAAAATTGTTCTTCAATCCTTCTGATAACTTTCACAAATAACTTCAATTGTATGCATTTGATCAAGTAACCAATTCAATTGGCTCATGCTCAATTCACCATATTTATATATAATTAAAATTACTTTTGCAATAGATGAATTGAATTTTGATTTTAATTGATCAATTGTATTAGGCTTACACTGGTCATATTTTATACTTGGGAACACCCTGTATTCAGCTGATCAATGATCTTAATTTTTTCTCCAACTACTCTAACTTCAACATGAAAGAAACCACTTCTTCAAGTAATAAAACATTATTGAACACAATTCTGAGTTCAAGTGGCTTATTTTCATCAAGCTTGGATCTCTTTATCATATTAGCTAACTCTTGTGATCTACAAGCCACTTTTGTTTTTTTGTTTCAATTATTTAGTATCTTGCTCAAACTTGATCTTAACATACAAAGGATATTGATCACAATATCCTTTGTGTAGTCATCAATTCTCATATTGATTTTAGCTACCCTATAGTCAACTAAACCAATGATCATTTAATTTGTAGCCTACCTTCTTGATGCCTTTTCCTTTCCCAATTCTTCTTTCAACTCTCTATTTTCAATCATTAACACATCTCTATCTATAAAATTTAGAACTAGAGTAGGAAGAGTTGACAAGTTTGGTAATGCTCCATCTTTCAAAATCTCTATTTGCTTCTTCAATTCTTTATTCTCAATATCTTCTTTCATATATTCCTATTTTAAGGCTTCATGATATGCATACAATTTTTTAGTAGTAGCGTTACTAAAAAATATTATATTAACCATAAAATCTACAACCTTAGTAGCAACAATGTTTTTTACTCTCTTTATCAATGTAGTTTCTTTAAATTGATCATATATTTAAAAATAATTTGGTTTCTTAGAATTAGGAGCCAAGGCCCAAACATAAAATAATTCAAAATTAGGAATAAAAATTGAACTAGAGAAATCATTCTCAACCTCCTCTTGTGAATGGTAAATTCTTTGTTTCTCCTTCCTTGTAGTAGGTAAGTGTACTTGCAATGTCCTATCTAGGAAACAGTAGAATCCTTGCATCCTTGACTATCTACTTGCCCTATTCTAGAGTAATATCATTAGTTCTAAAATCAAATTCTTTCAGAATATCTTCAATAATCTTACTCCATTCTAATGGTAGTCATTTGTTTCTTTCTTCTCTCACTCTTCTTTGGTATCCCTCACTTTTTCTTATCAGTGCAAAATCCCTAAACTATTTTGTTTTCATAAAATATTCATCGTTGATGAACTAATTGCAAGATAGAGCTTTGATGTCACCAATGTGATCATTCACAATTTTCAAGTTTTTAAGTGCTCTACTTGGTGGCATAACTGATATTATTTTCCTTGATGTTTTCCTTGATCTAGAAGGGGAGGTGAAGTTGGATAATAAATAAGTAAGAGTGGCAAATGCTTTGTTATTTCTTGATCAACATTTGGAGTTTCTTCTTTAAGGTCAATTATTTGAACTCCTTTTGCCTTCTCTTATTGCTCTACTATTACTTTCAACTTCTTTGTTGGGGGATCCTCTTGTTCTCCTTTGTCAATAGGGACCTCTAGTTGCTTTTATTTTTTAACTTCTCTTTTCATCAAAGCCTTTGCACTTTCAATCAACCTCTCATTTCTTACAAGATAACTAGCTTCATCACAAAAGAAACTAGGAAAATTTGGCTCTCTTTTCTTCCACAACTCCCCAGCTTTCATGGCCATGTTCCATCTCTTTCTTCTTTCGTACACTTATTCAATTGAAGAAAAAATTATTATCACATCTTCTTCATAAAATATAACATGAGTGATTTCTAGCTTTAATGACCTCATATACCCTTTTGGATCAAATTTTATGCCTTCTCAAGTCTCATTCCATATGATTGCAAAATGGAATAAACCCTATTAGGGTCATTCTTATTGGCAATAGTAAAGTCAACAAACTTACACTATGTAGGTAACAATAAAGATTTATTTTCCTTTTGTAAAATATATAAAATCAACTTCATTGAGTTGTCACATGACTTCCAAAAATGCTATCCTCCAAGGAACACATTTTGGTAACACACGGGGTTACACAAAACTTCCATATACCTAAATTGTAGTAGTATTTGCATGTCCAAATACAAATCTCCTCAATTATATGAAATCCCAAGATCGTTCCTTTAATCTATAGGTCTAAGGAAGTCAAGCACGTCCTTTGGGATTCTCTCTTCTAGGGTAGAAAAACAACTTAATACTTTTTGTACAAAATGTTGTTCAAAACTCACTAAGTCAGAATTAGTGCAATTTATATCCCACAAATATGTCCAACATTGGATTGGTAGCCAATTCCCTCATTATCCTCATTGTGAATTGAAGTTTTTCATCCCAAATCCCTTTGTGTAATGGCCCACTTAACCTAACCAAAAAATTTGACCTTTTTTTTTAACTTATTCTTACTTGTGTTTGATTCAATCTCATACTCAAATACTTCTATCCAAACGGGGTAGGCATCCATCCAACCGGGATAGGCATCCATCCAAATAGGATGGGAATCTAACCATGCAAGTTAGGCATCTATCCATACAAGACAAGGGGTTTCATCTATCCAAATTGGGATAGGCATATACTCAAATGGGGTAGGTATTTATTCATAAAGAATAGGAAGTGCTCTGGCTAGAGACTTAGACTTATCGGGACCATTCAGGTCTTGAGTCACTCTCTAAAGACTAAACTCCCCTACCTGGAGTGCACTAAGGTTGCCATCCTTAGGAGTATATGAAAATAATTATAAAAACAAGCTTGAGTTCCACCTCGAAATTTGGCCTAAAGCCTTGGGAAGTCAAGCAAATCCATAGGGGATTCCTTCTGAGTATGCATTGAATTAAATTTTAATCTTTCAATTATAATTATCTAGACCCTTTGATTGAAGGACAAAGGAGCTTCAAAAACCAACAACACATCCTAACCAAATCCTAATCTCCATCCCCGTACGCCTGAGTACTAGGGACAAATTTGTCCCCAGATTGCCTACATACCCATTTCGGCATGGGATCAAGGCATGAAATATGTAGTTCTAGTTTCTAACTATGGTTTAATGTAAACTGTTTAGTGGGTACACAACCCTTTCTAGGGTTAATGTCCCAAATAGTTTCTCTACGATTGTTACCCATGATGGAAGGTTTATATCAAAAAGGCTTAAGGTGGCCTTCTAATTGTGGCCTAAAATAACTATTTCCTATTTCCTATGATATACATCACCCTAGATCCATTATCATCCACTGAATTTCTATCAAGATAAATTAATTTCCAAAATCATCACACACAACCAAACCCCAATGGGGTTTTCTAACATTCAACTGAACGAATGCTAGTTCATTTAAAATTTATCTTTTTAGATTATCGATCCAAGGGGGATTACCCGCCCCTTGGATTTTAACTTACAAATGACCCTTATTTGTCCTTGGTAGTTTATAGGGACAATGCCACAAACGTCGTTGTTGTAGATTTATTAGGCATTAAGTGTAGTAGTTTAGTACAACACCATTACTCATAAGTGTGACTCAGAGACACCATAGATACTGAACACTACTAAGTTTTTGGTTTCATCATCTTTTGTTTAGTTATTTAACTAGGAATTCAACTATAAATTTATGATATCTTAAGTATAACATTATACTAAAACAACTATGAAAATGAACTACTACATGCAAGGAATTATTGCTTGAAATTTAAAGCTAAGATTTTAATTCTACATAATTGAAAGGCACATTTGCTTGAGAATGAAAATAAATAAATCAACTACTTGAAAAGTAATATTTTTCTTGAAAGAAACTATGACAATAATTAAACTTGAACTAAATACATAAAAGTACTAAATGCTTGAAAACTATGATACTTGTAAGGGATAACTTATTAAAATGATTTTAATTACTTGTAAGGTACTAATTGTTTTGAAACAAAAACTATTAAACTTCAAATATGAAACCTAATACTTGAAAGGTACTAAATTGCTTGGAAGAAAATTAAACTATTAAATAACAAGACTTTGGAGATGAATTTAACACATACTTGTTTGAAGGGAAAAACTATTCAATAATAAACTTGAAAATAACCACATTATGTTTAAATAGGGCTAGAAAAGAGTCTAAATACTTATAAGGTATTGTTCGCTAGAATGTAAATAATAATAAGGTTCCTAATAAATCTAGATAATTCTATTTGCTTAAAAAGGAAACTAACTAATACTAAAAATGAGATGGCTTGAAAAGAAATATTAAGTAATCCCTTGAAATGTGAATCTATATACTTGTTGTAGTGTCATAAAATTGTGACCCATGCAATTTGCGACCACATTAGGGTCTTCACATTGGTGATTCGAATCCCCAAGCCTGATCAGAGACCCGAGACTTGCTCAACCCCCGGAAACTGCCTTGTTCTACCCTTTGCACTGCCTGAACCCATTTCCTGTCCTGAGACAAGGGTAGGATAGGGGCGTGGCACCCGTGTCCCCCCTAAGATAGGGGTGTGGTGCCCTTGTCCTCCTAGGATAGGAGTGTGGCGCCCTTGTTCTTTCCCTATTTTGGGCCCCCCTTTGTCCTATCTTTGCATTGGACATTGCATAAAGCGGGAAAACTTTCCCTGTGTCTGCCTGTGACAGAAAATCAGTCAATTAACCCTAATTGACAAGTATATAATTCGCAATCGTCATGCCATTTGGATAAGTTCAATAAGCGATAAGGTGGGCATGAGATCAAGCACTCAAGAGCATTCAAGCATTCAAGAATTCCTTTCCAGCATTCAAGCATGACTAAAAGAACAAATAATATTATACTTCCAAAGCATGACTAAAAGAATTTAACTACAAAAAGCTTATGAAAATGGATGATCTTCTTCCTTTTATTTTTCACACATCCTTAAAATACTTCCAAATGGAATGAAAAAATCAATATTATTTGTTTGAAAAATAAAACTCATTCCCAAAGTAATTACCTAATAGTTTGAAATAAATGAATAGTTTATCTAAGTATTTTGGATGGAAAATAATTATAATTTAATGAACCTAAATACTCAAATACACTTTTGAAAGGAGAATAACAAAAAAATTAGAAATGAAACTAGTGTTGAAAATGAGATTATTAATATTAATTGTTTAAAGGAAAAAAATAACTACTATGGAATCAAAACAACAAGTGTTTGAAATTGATTTTAATTGTTTGAAATGAAAATTAAAATAAATTAAATTACTTTGGACTAAATAGAACTAATTTTCAAAGCTAAGCTCGATTAAAATAAACTAATTTTCAAAGCTAAGCTCAATTTCTTGGATCATTTTAAGAATAAGTATACTTATCAAATAAAATAAATTAATTTTCTTATGGAAGAATTAAGCAATTATTTAATCGTCATAGTGATAAATTAATTATAAGAAGAGTCTAACAAGTTAATATCAAAAATTTCATTATATCCTTTATTTGATTGACTATTTATAGAATAAGATGTCTAAAATTATTTACTTGGAGTATAACACTATCCCCAATAATTACTTATTAATATTATTTTTAATACATAGATTAATTTGATCAATCTATCTTTTAAGTTGTTGTATGTAGCATTAATAATCCAATAGAATTCATCTTCCACCTTCAAAGCTTTCAATGAAAATAAAAACAATACTTCATCTTATATTCATAAACTATATTTATTTATTTTAAAGATAATCCTTTAAATTGTGTAAAATCATTTATAGTATTTATATATGCATAATATTTTTTCTCTTTTAACTTTGTTATATATTAAAATTATATATATATAAATGATAAACTATTATTAAATTGAATATATATTAATCAATGTTATAAATATTTAAAAGAATCTTGACAATCTCTATATTAAAAGTGTTAATTATTATTAAAAAATAAGTTTCTTTATGTCTAAAATGGGCATGGACCCTTTATTAAGGCTAGTGCAGTTGTGCATGCACGCCCTAGCACCCTGCTACTACCTCAATTAAATAAAATATGCCATAATTATATTCGTTCTAACTAGTATATATATATTTAGCAATATATATAAAATACGCCGATAGATATCTTTTTGGAAACATATATTGCATCTTAATATATAACTTTAAGAATGAGAAAAATGAATCAAACAAAAGTTTGAAACCATCAAACAAATATTGTTATATATAAAGATAGATATCTTTAAGAAATTTATATAGTAACTTTAAGAATGAGGAAAATGAATCAAAGAAAAGTTTGAAATCATCAAACAAATGTCATTAGTACATTATAACATTAGAATGAAATAAAACACAATCAAAAATACTTTAGATTCCAAACAATAATAAAAAAATATCACCTAAGCCTTGGCAAGCAACTCAACTCAAGATTATGTAACTAACAACAATGCTGATGAAGAAAAGGGACACATTTTGTAAAAAAAATTAAGACAAACCAAACCCATCTCTTTACAGTTATTTGTTTCAATATATTCGCAATATAGAAAAATAGGTCTAAATAATTGAAACTTAAATCTTGATTCTCATGTGTTTTCTTAAATGTGCTTACCACATACCTGTAATTTTAAGCTAAGAATATTTTTTAGTATGAAAGCAAAAAATGTTGTTTTTATAATATACTGTTAGAATGAGTAATTATTTGGAGTCCAATGTAATCTTTGGTTGATAATGATCTGCTATAAGACCGTGTTCAAAGCATCAATGTACGATAAAATTCTTTTTACTTTTTATTTTTCAGATATTAAAATAGAATATAATTTAGTTGTTAATGATTTAAACTTATATTTATGATATGCTACCCTTGAATTTCATGAGGACACCAACCTTAGCATTATTATAATATTATTCTCTTGAATAACTTTTATTGAAAGTTACTTTAAAGAAGGTATCCTAGCTTAGAATAAGTATTACCTCCGGGGTACTTATTTTGCCAAGTTGTTAGAGCAAATAGATGGTTATTGAATAAAAAGACAATACAATTTATATTGCATGCAAACATTTTCTTATAACAGTAATTTTTTATATATTAAAAATAAAGAAAGAGTGGCAACCAATAGTAATTATAAAAAATAAAGAAAGAGTTACCTAGAAGGCAACCAGTAGTAATTGATCACGTAATTTATTTCAGATTAAAACCAGTGCATATACCACAGTAAAAAAATATGTATACCAAACTGCATTAACTTATAAACCGGTTACTAATACTTCTCTATAATAATTCTAAAATCTCACACAACCCATGATTTCTTTCCAAAGTAAATGGCAAAAAGAATCTAGAGAAATATTAATGTATCCTAAGTGTTTAACCACTGCTAATCCCTAAATTTCATTACCAGGGAGAGGAAAAGAAGTATGGGTTGTGCACAAAAGAGACGAGTGCTTGGGCATCCAGAGAAGGAGAGGTTGGCTAACATGGAGGAATGGGATAGTGCACAACAAACTTATTAATAATTTGTTCGCTGCTGAGTTGTTTGCAAAGAGGTTTGATACCCAACAGGGACAATGGCCTTTGGGTGGGCTCACACCCACCACAAAACTGCCTCTCATGAGGACTCTGTAGGCTCTTTGTTTGGTGGTCAAGATGTACACAAAGGGCCGCCTCTGTGTTTCATCTTATAATTTTTTTCTTTTAAGCAAATATATGGGATTGCTAAAACAAACATAGCATATATATGGCTTACAATATCCTTTTTCTCTCTCTCTCTCTCTATATACCTTCCTTACAATTTGCAAGCAAAATCTGACTCAGTTTATATCCTTACAATATGGTGACTCAGCCTTAATCTAGCTAATGCGTGTGAGAAGATCTTGCATGGTGAGCTGAGGGTCTAAAAATGGTGGCAGCGTCTCCTTCAGCCTCTGTGCTTCACCTGCATGCCAAAATGCTTGTGAGAGCATAGAATGAGAGAAAAGTCATGCAATAATGTCAATGGATTCCATAGATACAGATGAAATTTATTGACAATTTACCATTAGAAAAGCGGTCTGTGGGATTACCACCCATAAAATAGCACGAAATAGAGAAATAACATATCGTCCTTCATCCCTAACTTATTCTCAGGATTTATTTGCCCTTTGCAGTTCACTATTTCCCCTCGGTTCTTTATTGATCTTCATACAGATTTTATGTGTGATTTTTATTATTGAGATCGGCACACAAGAAGCTCCTCGCATTGCCTATTTAAGGGCCTTGTGATTATTTTTTAAAGATCTGCTATACTTATTCCAAACTACCAAGGCGTTCCAATTGCATGTAATCCTGCTTCATTGTGATATCCCAAAAATGGACAATTTGAATAATAAAAGTTAGCCTCAGCATAGTCACTAACATAATACCTCCGCCACTATCAATAAATGTCTTTTTTAGAAAAGTAATCCATTGTAACGGAAGTGATCACAATTTTAAAATCTTAGGCAACAATTTTCTATCCTGGGCTACCAATGCATCCATTTTAGAGGGAGAAGTTTCAAAAATAGGTATCATTGAAGGAGAATCTGCACCGCCTCCAACAGCTAAGTCGTGAGTGGTGACGCCTATGAACTCGTCAAATTTTTCTTGAAAGCTATTTTTGTTTACGGACACATTGATTCCATTGTAGATCGCCTCTCGGCGAAATAAATGCTAACAAAGCAATATGATTTTATTTATATATAATAGTATATATTTTTCCTTTTTCTTTTCATATTTCAATTTTTAAATTATAATATACTATTAATAATATTACTATAAATTATTTAATATTTACTTAATAAATTATGTCTTCGATTAAATTTTCAATTTAGAAAAAAAAACTTTTTTTTGCTTCATCTAAATATTGATAAAAAACAAATAATATTTATTATTTAAAATTACAAATATTTCTATTTAATTATTTTCTACAATAAATTTAGCTTTATAACATTTTATTATTATTATTATTATTATTATTATTATTATTATTATTATTATTATTATTATCACTACTGCTACTACAACTATGCTTATTATTATGAGAAATGTTAGTTTAGAAATGATAATAGAATGGGGTTGAAACTATTTTAAATAAGAAAATAATTAAATAGTGGTGATACACTCGTGAGGTCATAATTTATTTGGAAATTAATTAATTTTGCAATATTCTAATTGAGCACATGGTGAAGGAAAAAAGTGAAGATTCTAAAAACAAAATTCAAATTCAAATTTTAAATGCATGGTCAAATGTAACCACCACTATGGCAAGTTGTAAGGAATATGTTTTGCATGAAATTTTTTTTTGGGAAAGAATCTCAAATTCAAATTTCGAATGCATGGTCAAGTGTAACCCCACACTATGACAACAATCATTTTGCATGAAAATAATTTTGAAATTACTTATTTTCTCAATATGTTAATTTAGCAGATGTTGTAGGAGAAAATGAGAACGTTCTAGAAGAGAATCTCAATTCAAATTTTTGCATGTAACCCCCACTATGACAATAATCATTTTTGCATGGAATTAATTTTGGAAAAGAATCTCAAAATCAATTAATTCCTTGGTAGTGGGAAAATGACTCTCTTTTCTATATATTGGATTTTCGAAATGGGAAGTTAATTGTTTTTTTTATAAAGTAGTTTTGGTATTCTTGCATATCATGTTAGTGGTGAGAGGAATTTTGTAGGCATATTGTATTATAGGAGAGAGAATTTTGTTAGGGGTTTTGGGAGGATATTTATACTAGGTTGCAAGGCAAGGATCGAAGGAAGATAGTTGGGCAACAAGAATTGATTCAACAACAACAAATTCACTCATCTAGCATATACAGGTTCCCTCTTTTCTTACCACATGATTTATCTATTCAAATGAGGGTGGGGATTTCTTTTATATGCATGTTGTATAGAGAAATTAATGTAGTTAGATGGAAATGATTTTACATTTTGTTTCGATCAGGAAAAAGGGAGGGTTGAATGTTATAGAGTTTTGCTTTTCTCTTTTTTTTTTCAGATTTCGATAAGAAAATATATATGCATGTGCATGGATGTGTATATCTTATTCTCTTTTAGATCAATAAGTTTTCTTTTCAAAAATGTGTATACGATTATGACTTTTATATAAGCCTCCATCTCTCTGTTTTAGAAATCCTTATCTTTATTTTGTCTCTTTCAAAATAAACAAATGATTTAATAAATAAATGAATAGTGTTTTGTTTACCTTTAGCAAGTTAGTATTTTTTTTCAAAAAAGTATATACAAATGTGCTTAATAATTTATCTTCTTTTGTATGAAACCCTTCCTTTATATTCAATTATTTACTATCTTAGTGGTTAAAGGAAAAAATATATATATACTTCTATTTGTTAGGACTCAGAAGGCAACTAAGAGGGGGGGTGAATCAGTTGTCTACTAATTTCAACCCAAATATAACTTAATCAAACATGATACCTAATACCGGTAAACCAAACTTAATGTCGGTTGACAGATTAGCAGTTAATATTAATACTGGTGAAACTTAATGCATAAAACATAAAGAGAAACAACATCCACAACTCATAACACAGAGATTTTAACGTGGAAACCCTGTAAGGGGAAAAACCACGGTGGGAAACCTTACCCACAATCAGATGATACTACTGCAGATAGTATGTGTATACAAATGGGGCTTGCACATGCAGAAAGGCCAACTGTCTAGAGCTCACTGCTCAATCACAAAATAGGAGTCACATTGACTACACAATTGGATGGTTAAATCCAATGATAATGTACTGCTCAACGCAGCATCTCCAATGCTGGATTCAGTACCGGTTAAGCTTTGATAATCACCTTCAAACCTTCCTTGAACCTTCTCTATGGTCTGCTCATATGATCTTCAATATTCACACATACCACGTTACAATACCATAACCTTACATACCATATACCATCACATATCCTATGCCATACCATCTCACAAATGAGATCTTACATATATACCAAAACCTAAGACCAAATGTGTAGGTCGGCTCATTAACAATATTACAATTAAATCAATTACAAATAAGTCAAGATGCAATGCATCATGTCGGCTCAATACATTTACAATAATATCCAATCAATAAATCATCTCCATAACGTGTCATGCTGATCTGGAATAGATAATGCATACCGGTCCATAACCTAGACCAATTTGTCGGTAACAACAAATATGTCAACCCAATTAGACCAATAACCAAAATACCAAAACCAAGTATCCAAACCATGTCTTCGACATAAACAAGCGATCTCCAAATGATAACAAGTCATCCTCAGTGCTAGTGAACAATATAACCTGTCAGTGAACAATATATTGGTGACTGTGCATAAGTCACTGAACTTGTTGGTTCAACATAACCAAAGATCTCCAGAAGGATAAGTGTTGACATCAATGACAAAACTAATGCAACACATCCATAATACCAACAATCTCCCCCTTTGGCATTGATGGCAACACTAGATGGAAAAACATCTAAGTGCCAAAATAGAATGCCAAAAACCAAAAACCAACAATCTCCAGAATAGATTAATACCAGAAATCAAAATCAAAAAATGGAGAGAGTATATATCTCTCCCCCAATGAATAATCTCTCCCCAAGGATGATGTTTTTCCATAGATATCTCTCCCCCTTTGACATCAAATGCCAAAGCAATACAAATACCAGAACATACAACCAACTCATATAACCAATTACAATAACCAATTGTTATAACCAACTACTCCCCCCTGAGAAGTATCTCTCCTCCATCAAAGCCGGAAAAAGAGTTTCTCTGTTAATTTCTGTCGGTTTGATGCCAATCTTCAATTGTATAAGTCTCTACCAGTGAGGGTATTACCCCAAGCTGCTCTCTGAGATATTCAAAAGTTTCCTTAGGCAAAGGCTTAGTAAAGACATTTGCAATCTGTTCTTTAGTATTCACATAAACAAATCTCACTTCTTTTGCTTCAACATTCTCTTTCAGAAAATTATATTTGATAGAAACATGTTTAGTCTTAGAGTGAAATACCGAATTCTTTGATATATCAATTGCTGTTGAATTATCACAATAAATTATTATAGGTTCTTTGCATTTTACCTTTATGTCCTTTAACATTTTCTTAATCCATAATACCTGAGTACAATTAGTTGTGTTTGCACATATATTGATTATGTTGTTGATAATGATGTACAACTTTGTTTCTTGCTCAACCATGAAGTCAATCTGCTACCAAGAAAGAATGCTCCGCTAGTGGTGCTCTTTCTATCATCTACATCTCCTGTCCAATTTGCATCAGTGTGTGCACATAAATCAAAATTTTCATCTTTAGGATACCATAAACCAAGATTTGTTGTGCCTTGTAGACACCGAAAAAGCCTTTTCACTGCTGATTCATGCTTTTCTTTAGGATTACTCTAAAACCTTGAAACAATACATACTGCATTCATTATACCAGGTCTTGTTTGTGTCAAATACAGTAAACCTCCAATCATAGATTTATATCTTGTCGGATTAACAAGAGTTGAATCATCCTTCAATGTTAATTTATCAATTGTAGTCATAGGAGTACTTACCGGTTTAGAGTTTTCCATACCAAATTTCTTTAGTAGTTCCTTCAAGTAATTTGTTTGGCATATGAATATACCTTTATTAGTCTGTGAAATCTACAATCCTAAAAAGAATTTTATCTCCCCAATCATAGACATTTCAAATTCTTCCTGCATCTTATTAGCAAAGTCTTTACACAATCCATCTTCTCCTCCAAAAGTGATATCATCAACAAAAACTTCAATAACCAATATGTCATCATTAGTCACTTTGAAATATAAGTTGTTGTCAGCATTACCTTTAGTGTAACCAAGCTTCAAAATATATTTTTCCAATCTAGCATACCAAGCTCTAGGAGCTTGCTTCAATCCATACAAAGCTTTCCTTAATCTGCAAACCATATCTTTATTATTTGTCAATGAAAATCCATCAGGTTGTTCAATGTAAACTTCCTCTTCAAGATCACCATTCAGAAATGCACATTTTACATCTATCTGATATACTTTATAGTTCTTATGTGCTGCAAATGCAAGAAATAACCTGACTACTTCAATTCTAGCTACCGGTGCAAAGGTTTCATTGTAGTCAATTCCCTCTTTCTGTGAATATCCTTTACACACTAATCTTGCTTTGTTTCTGATTACCTTACCATCTTCATTAAGTTTATTTCTAAATACCCATTTAGTTCCAATTACATTTTTGTCTTTAGGCCGGGGAACTAATGTCCATGTATTGTTCTTTTCAATTTGTTCTAATTCATCTTCCATAGATTTTATCCAAAATTTATCTTCACATGCCTCAATAACAGATGCTAGTTCAATTTGAGAAATTAAGCATACCTCTTAATTTGCCAGTCTTCCTCTTGTCATAACACCTTGATAATTATTCCCAATTATCTAACTTTCAGAGTGATTTAGTCTTATATACCCGGGTTTATTCACTTGTTGTTATTCAGTCACTGTGGAATTCTCTGATGATGCCAGTGTGACTGGATCCACACTCTGTACTAGTGCACTATGTATTGGTTCATTTATGATCCTCTCAACTGTCGGTTTAGAATTTACAGACCTTGAATTTCTTCTAAATTGTTCATCTATCTTCACATTAGCACTCTCAATGATCTTCTGCAATCTTTTATTAAAATATCTATATGCCTTACTCTTAGATGAATAACCAAGAAATATTCCTTCATCACTTCTAGGATCAAATTTACCGACATACTCATCTCTCCTAATATAACATTTGCTTCCAAAATTCTGAAATATTTAAGAGTATGAATATTACCAAACCATAGTTCATAAGGGATCCTACCGGTTTCACCTTTGATGTGAACTCTATTTAAAGTGTAAACCATTGTATTCACTTCTTCTCTCCTATACACGTGAGGTAAATTTGCTTCCAATATCATGCTTCTAGTTGCATCCAGAATAGTTATGTTCTTCCTTTCCACAATTCCATTCTGCTGAGGTGTCTGAGGTGCTAATAGTTGTCTTTTAATTCCATTCACTCCACAAAATGTATTAAACTCCTTAGATGTAAATTCACCTCCTTGATCTAATCTCAAACATTTGATTTTCTTATCAGTTTCATTCTCTACCATTGCCTTGAATAACTTGAATTTTCCAAATGCTTTTGATTTCTCCCTAAGAAAAGTAACCCAACATATTCTAGAATAATCATCAATAATTAGCATAAAGTATCTATCTCCCTATAGACTTCTTGTTCTTGCTGGACCACACAAGACAATATGAATTAAATCAACAACATTACTGGATTTCTCATAAATACTCTTAAAAGTTGTTCTAATTGCTTTCACATTTGACATTCCTTACATATCGGATTATGAGGTTTCACAATCTTAGGTAAATCCCTTACTGCCTTAGTTGAACTAATCTTTACAATGCAATCAAAATTCACATGACAAAGTCTCTTGTGCCATAACCAACTTTCATCAATATGTGCAATCAAGCATGTCTTATCACTGTTATTCAAATGAAAGATATTACCTCTAGTCTGATTACTGGTTGCAATCTCCAATTCAGTTATGTTCATGGTTTTGCATTTACCATGGTATACACCTAAAAATGGTCTAAAGATAATTAATTAAATAAGCAATTATTTAATTAATCCCCCTTCCTAATTTAATTGAATTCACTAAGCAATTTGATTAAATTCTCCTCTTTCATCTACTTATCAATAAATCTAAGGATTTATTTAATAAATTCATTTTCATAATCCCCTTTGATTAATTAATTCTTCCCCATCTTCAATTAATTCTTCTAATCTTCTAATTAATTAAAACAAATCAATTTATGAGTTGTTGAGAATTAATTAGTCTTATTTGAATTTTAAATTCAAATTTACCCACATGCCTCCTAACTTTTAACCACCTAACCTAACCCCTTCTAAACCTAACCCCTTCCATCTAACCTTGGGTTCAATTAAACCTACTCTTCCCTTGAGACACATGGCATTCTTGGGCCACATGTCCCCTTTCCTTAGACACTTTCTCTCTCATGAGCAAAGCTTCTTGACACTTGTCACCATAGAGATGGCAAATGTTCCCTTTCGTCCAACCTTTCTAGAAGCTTCTTGACACTTGTCACCATAGAGATGACAAATGTTCCCTTTCATCCAACCTCTTTTCCAACCTCCTCCAATTTCACCATTGATATCTTTAGACTCAATCTTGACCGTTGATTCTTGCCACCTCACCCCTGGCCTTGGAAATCCTATAAATAGACCCCATTTTGGAGCAATAATCATCCCATCTCATTTGCATTTTAGGCATTGTTACTATAGGCATATTGATCTTAGCATATCATTTGAGCATTGTTATTGCATTCTTAGATCTAGCTTATTTTCTAGCATAATTGTTGAATCATGTAGCTTAATCATTCTCTTTTCTAGCTTAAATGCATCATTCTCATCTTAAATCCTCCATCTAGATGTAGTTAGGTCACTGGAATTTTCTTATCTAGATCTAAGAGAAAATCTACACTCGCATTTATTAGGAGGCAATAGATCGATTAGCCATGGTTTTATCTTTCTTTTTTTAAAATTTGATAACCATGCTTGTAATGATCTATTGAGTGTTTTGTGTTGCAGTTGCAGGTATACACTTCACAGGCACGACAACCATTATTGAATTGTAACTGAAATCCCTTTTCAACTAATTGACCAACACTCAAAATATTATGCTTCAAACCTTCAACATAGTAAATGTTCTCAGTATTGTGCTTACCATCAAAAGATATAGTGCATTTTCCTTTGATCAAACAAGCTTTATCACTGCCAAATCTTACTAGACCTCCACTATATTCCTAAAAAGATAAGAATTTACTTTTATCACGAGTCATATGATGTGAACATCCGAAATCTATAATCCATTCATATTTTTCTTCAATTTTAGTTTCCAGGGCCTGCTCTACCGGTGCTGGTTGATCTTCTTTTATTGCAACAAAATCCCATCCATTGTTTGTCGGTTCTTTATCGGAATCATCAATAACTCCTTCATCAACATAGTAACAAGATTTATCTATGTTCTTCTTAAATATGTATCTCTGATATTCAGGGTTAGGCTTATATGTCCTTTTAGCTTTCTCTCTCAATCTTGCATGTCTATCAGGACATCTAGATGCCATATGACCAACTTTATTGCAGTTAAAACATTTAAATGGTGCTTTACCTTCATACTTACTTCCAATAGGACCTTTGGGAATTTTCCTTGCAAATAGTGCTTCAAGTTCTTTAGTTCTTCATTTTCCCTCTTGATATCTTCAAGTTCTTTTGCATAAAGTGCTTTCCAGTCAGATTTGTCAGATGATGATGATGATGCTTTGAAAGATAAATTTGTCTTAATTGTAGCAACAGGACCAAATTCCTCAAGCTCAAATGTTGAAAGTTTTCCAACCAAGGTATCTCTAGATACTGATGTATTAGGCATTGTTCTCAACTCATTAATAGCAGTTACTTTCATTTTATATGTCGATGGAAAAGCTCTTAAAACTTTAGAAACAATTTCATCTTCGCTTAGGGATCCTCCACAACATTGTCTTCCCAAAACAATTTCATTAACCCTTTTCCATAAAAGCAAAAATTCTTTCATCTTCTTCCATTTTTCAGATTTTCATACCTGACCCGGAAGCATTCCATTTTTGCAATTTTGACAGTGGTATCTCCTTCATTCAATGTCTCCAATTTATCTCAAATAGCTTTAGTTGTAGATCGATCTGATAATCCCATGATTTGCCGATCTGACAATGTGCTCAAAAGTGCTTCTCTTGCTTTGCAATCATTCTCTTGATCTTTACCCAATGTTGGTGGATTAGGTTGATTCGGTGTAGGACCAACATAGCCATTCTTTGTAACTTCCCATATGTCTCTTCCAATGCAATTTAGATGTGTCTCCATTCTGATCTTCTATATACCATAGTTAGTTCCATCAAGTTTCAGACTGTCCTTCCTGAAAAACTTTGTTGCCATAGGATCTACTCAAGCTGTTAGACTTCTGAAAAAAGAGGACTTAGCTCTGATACCAACTGTTAGGACCTAGGAGGCAACTAAGAGGGGGGGTGAATTAGTTGTCTATTAATTTCAACCCAAATATAACTTAATCAAACATGATACTTAATACCGGTAAACCAAACTTAATGTCGGTTGACAGATTAGCAGTTAATATTAATACTGGTGAAACATAATGCATAAAACAAAAAGAGAAACAACATCCATAGCTCATAACACAAAGATTCTAACGTGGAAACCTTGTAAGGGGAAAAACCATGGTGGGAAACCTTACCCACAATCAGATGATACTACTGTAGATAGTATGTGTATACAAATGGGGTCTGCACATGCAGAAAGGCCAACCACCTAGAGCTCACTACTCAATAACAAAATAGGAGTCACACTGACTACATAATTGGATGGTTAAATTCAATGATAATGTACTGCTCAAAGTAGCATCTCCAATGTTGGATTCAGTATCGGTTAAGCTTTGATAATCACCTTCAAACCTTCCTTGAACCTTCTCTATGGTCTTCTCATACGATCTTCAATATTCGCACATACCATGTTACAATACCATAACCTTACATACCATATACCATCACATATCCTATGCCATATCATCTCACAAATGAGATCTTACATATATACCAAAACCTAAGACCAAAAGTGTAGGTCGACTCACTAAGAATATTACAATTAAATCAATTACAAATAAGTCAAGATGTGATGCATCATGTCGGCTCAATACATTTACAATAATATCCAATCAATAAATCATCTCCATAATGTGTCGTGTTGATCTGGAATAGATAATGCATACCGGTCCATAATCTAGACCAATTTGTCGGTAACAACAAATATGTCAACCCGATTAGACCAATAACCAAAATACCAAAACCAACTATCCAAACCATGTCTTCGACATAAACAAATGATCTCCATATGATAACAAGTCATCCTCAGTGCTGGTGAACAATATAACCTGCTGGTGAACAATACCGGTGACTGTGCATAAGTCACTGAACTTGTCGGTTCAACATAACCAAAGATCTCCAGAAGGATAAGTGTTGACATCAATGACAAAACTAATGCAACACATCCATAATACCAACACTATTGACCAAGAAATAAATAAATAAATAAACAAGAACTAAATTTCATTTTATGTTGTTAAATTATATTTATATTCTAAATAGATTTATCGATGTAAGATTAAATTTAATGTACGACCACTGTACATGCGGCCCCCCACCCTTGCGACCACTGTACGACCACTGTACATGTAGTGGCCGCATGGGGAAGAGGGGCCGCAACCCCCCTTGCGCGGCACCTGCATGCGCAGGGCCCGCAGGGTGTGGGTCCTACGCCCGACCCCCTCCCCTTTCAGGGATATATATAATAAATAAAACCAATTTATTTTATTTGTTAAATAAAAATAATTAAAAATTTATTACAATGTTAATTTATATTTTTTGGGGGGGGGTTATTAATGATTAAAAGTATTTTATTAAAATTGGGGACATATTTTAGAGCTTATAATAAAAAATTTAATTAGTAGTTGAAATTTAATTATATTTTAAGATTATTTAAATAATTGATTTTTTTTTGTCCTATTAAGATTAATTCTCAAAAAGATTGTTTAAACCATTAAATATAATTTAAGTATTTAAATAATCTTAAATTTTATGATCTGAGTTTAATAAAATTAATTACAAGGGACTTATTTTAATAAAGTGTTTTCTTTAATGTATAGTAAATTGGATTATTAAAATATCGCCAATAGTGGCATTTTGTGATAGTTAAGTTGTTGTGTTTTTGTTCTTGCCATCAAGGTTCAAGCCCCACCGGTTCATAGCTTTGGGTTAAAAGTGTTTACCCCTTTAAATTTTTTATTTTAAAAATGGATTATTAAAATAATAGGAAAATTTAAGCGAAATGGATCTTAAGTTGCAAATATGGACTTCCCTTAAATAGATATTTTATTTCTAATGAGTTTAATTATCTCCTCAATGATGGGAAAAGAGTCCCCTTGTGTTTTTAGAAGGAAATTTCCCTATTAAATAAATTAGTTTGACTTAATAAAACGAAAGAAGGAAGAAATGATATTTCATCAATGATACACTTATAGTATTGGTTCTTTTTCATAAGTGTCACTAATTAGTCTCAAATAATTATAATAGTAAATAAATCCTAATGGGCACTCAATACATTTCCAATATTTAAGTTCTTTATTATTGGTCACCTCAATTACTGTAAAGTATTAAAGGTTAAAGGGATTTACCCCTAAGTAAATGTGTTTAGATTCATAGTACCTTTTATGCATTCCAAGAAATATGAATTAATGTTTGGTTAAAGATTTATTCAATTCAATAAGTTGAATATTTGATTGTTTCCTTATGCAAAGTTACAAAATACAAGGCTACTGTGAATAGTCAAATCTATTAATAATTTGCATAATTGAATCTTCTAGCTTTTAAGGCTCATAAGAGTCGTAAAAGGAGAAGTTACATTTATATTTCAAGTAATTAGTATAGATAAATTTGATTAACATTTAAATTTAGACGCGAATTTCATAGTCAAATCTTCATATAATTTAAAATGGAATAATCTATTTGTATTAATTAGGATGTAAATAAATCTTAATAGTCTTAGCATATGGAATGAAATAAAAGCTGAAATCTTTTTACGTGAAATTACTAAAGTTGACCTACCTTGCAGATCTCAACTTAGAACTTATCTTTTGATGTAAATGTCTAATGGAACTTAGTTTTGAAGATGAAATAAGGATAGAAATTCGCTATTCTAGATTATTGGGTCCTTACCCTCATCAAGCAAATGAGTTTTGAAGAAATCTATTCCATGATCACTCAAGGAATTATTTAAATTGGAGTAAATTTTAGGAGTCAACATTAGCTCACTTTTAAGAAATTGAAATTGAAAGGGTTATTATTTGTAGGAAATACCCAAGGATAAAGTTAATGTTACATAAAGTGAAGAAAAAGTTAGTTATAATTTTGCAAATGATTTGGTATTAGTTCAAAAGCAATTAGAATTGGATTGATTAGAATTGTTTATTATGAGACTTAATATTATTTACTTTGGTTAACTAGCAAGTGTTTAAACTCTTTTCAATCTCTTTTTCAAACAATTTGTAATTAAGAATAATGTGGTTGTTTTGAAGCTTATTTTGAATTGTTTTTTCCTTCAAACAAGTGAGTATTTAGTTCATTTCCAAAGTATTATTATTTGATAATTTAATTATATTTCAAGCAATTTAGAACCTTATTAGGATTCACATTTAAAATAATGTTATCATTTGTAGATGAAATTAATGTTGCTTCATATGGAAGAATTAGTTGAGCTTATAATTAAATAGTTTTTCCCTTCAAACAAGTAGGTGTAAAATTAATTTCCAAAGTCTTGCTATTAAATCATTTAATTTTATTTCAAGCAAATTAGTACCTTTCAAATATTAGGATTCATACTTAAAGTGTAATGGGTTGTTCCAAAACAGTTATATCTTGCAAGTAATTCAAATCATTTTCATAAGTTATCTTTAAAAGTATCATAGTTTCCAAACAATTAGTACTTTCATGTATTTAGTTCAAGTTTCACATTTTTAATTATTATCATAATTTTCCTTCAAAGAAAATACTATTCCAAAGTAGTTGATTTGTTATGTTCCTTTCATTTATGTTAAATTTACACCTTAGTTTTTAATTTTGAGCGATAATTCCTTGTATATAATAGTTTATTTTCAAGTTGTATTAGTATATTGCTTTTCTTAAGTTTCATGAATTCAAAGTTAAATTCCTTGTTAGACAACTAAACAAGACGAGTTAAAACCCAAAAACCTTAGCAGCATTCGGTATCTATGGTGCCTCTGGGTCATGCTTATGGGTAATGTTGTCGTGTTGAACTACTGTAGTTAATGCCTAATAAAGCTATGACAACGGTGTCTGTCGCATCATCCCTATAAACCGTCGGGGAGAAATAAGGGTCATTTGGAAGTTAAAATCCAAGGGGCAGGTAATCCCCTTGGATTGATAATCTAAAAAAATAAATTTTAAATGAATTTACATCCGCTTAGTTAAACCTTAGAAAACCCCATTAGGGTTGGTTGTGTGTGATGTTGTGGAATTTATTTATCTTAATGGATTTTGGTGGATGATAATGGGTTAAGGGTGACGTATTTAATAGGAAATAGGACTTAGTTGTTTTAGGCCACAAGCATAAGGCCATTTTGAGCCTTTTTTCTATAGAGCTACCATCATGGGTAGCAACCGCAGAGAAATTGTCTGGGACATTGACCCTAGGAAGGGTTGCGTACCCACCAAATGGTTTACATTAAACCATAGTTAGAAACCATAACTACATACTTTACGCCTTGATCTCGTGTCAAAATAGGTCTTAGAGTAATCGGGTCTTTACTTTATTAATTAAGCAATATTTGTTTAATTATTTAAGTTCCCTTTATCTCTTTTTACACTTAAGCTAACATTAGGTGCATAATAATTAATTCTTTTATTAATTATTATGTGCAAGAATAGGCTTTCCCTTTTAGGGTTTCTTGACCTATTAGAGGTTAATTTTCTTTTCTTTTTATTATTATCACTTTACACATTTTGTGAATATTGAGCTCTCATCTTTTTGAGCATATTTTTTGTGTATTCTTTTTTTTGTTATTGCTTCCTTGCTTCTCCTTGTAACATGATTATTCAACTTGCAGAGATCATTTGAGCTCCTGTGGTGTTGTATTTCTCAACTCTCACATGATATTAGAGCTTCAAATCTCCAGCTATCTATTCTTGTTTTGAGATTTTTTGCATTGGAAGCAGATCTGGGGTTTTTCAAAAGTTTTTTTATGCACCTAGGGATATGCCTTTTTTAGCACTTTAGGCATAAACGGACCTCACCATCATGCTCAGAAGGACCAAAAACCCCTATGTCCATATAAAACTTGACCATTTTTGGCTCTTGAGCCTCTAGGGATATTTTTTCTCCAGTACCAAGTCGTACGACCTTGGCACGTAATTCGAGAAAAAATTCAAAAGCCTAATTTTTTATTTTAAAAAAAAAAAAATTTTAAAATTCAAAAGGCAACGTTTTTTTTCAAAAAAAAATAATAATAATAAATTTAAGGGGGTATCGTAGGGACCCCGTACCCCCTGACAGTCCAGCCGCCGACCCTATCAATGCGGGCCCCTGCCGCCGACAGGTCTCCCTGTCGGCCCCCGTCATGCCGCCCACCACTCCCCATCGCCGCTGTCTCCCCGCTGCCACTGCTCCACCCTGGAGCGTCGCCGGAGCGCCACCGCTGCTAGGCACTGCCACTGGACCTCCACCCTCTTGCCTCTTTAAGGGGGGTTCGTTTTTTGGCCATATCTTGAGCATACGAAGTCATTTTTTTGAAAACAAATAGGCATCGGAAAGCTGGTTCTGAATTGGACCTTGTGGTGTTGGATTTTTTTCTTGATTTTCTATTTGATTGTACCTTTTTCCAGTTAAAGTCAAGTCTCTTTTTTGCACTTCTGGGGCCGTAGAATGGGCAAACGGACTTTGTTTTCCAAAAACAAATAGGCATCGGAAAGCTCTCAAAATTATCTATTCAGATATGTGATCTTTTTTCTCATATTGTCCATTAGGTACATGAGATTACAATTTGAAGTTTTTTTGCTTATGCACTACTTCCTTCTCATCAGTATGTACTAGGGTTTGGGTTTATCTATTGTGGGGGGGTGTTTTTTTCTCGCTTTCTGTCATTTATATAAAAAATCTAGAACAAAAAAACTCTCAAAACAAACAAACCCTTCTGCATCTTCTATCTATTCTGAAAGATCACATAATAAAAAAAACCACAAGTAGGTGCAGGTGTATAGTTTTTTTCATGGCAGATCCTTCAGTTGAGTTGTTGACATCACACAAATATCACACCTGGAAGCCCCACATCATGAGGCTTCTCCGGGAATAAGGGTTGTGGTCTTGTTTGGATAAGGTTTAGCCTCTATTGCAGCGTCTTTACGAGCTTCTTCAACACATAAACAAGATGGATGAGGCCATGGGTTTTCTCTCTTTGCATGTCTTCGACAGTCTTCTATTTCACCTTGATTAGTTGCTCACTTCTCACGCTATGTGGTTGAATTTTGAGTCTCTCTTCGAGAGGGTTAATGAGATTCAGGCATTACAGATTGAGGCATAGTTAGTTTTCTTGTCACTTGATTCCTTTCCCACCATTGAGGATTTTTTGAACAAGTTCAAGACTACCAGATTTGTTCTCCAGGGATGTGGCAAGATCAAGACAGACATAGAGTGCATTCACTTGATTCTTTCAAAGCTTTGAGGTCATTTTCACTTTTTGCCTCTTCTTTCTACTCCACCATGGATGGCTTGGGTGCTCATTTCACCATGCCTACCTTTGATGTGTTTTGTGAGCGTTTGTCTCGTGAGCAGTTTCATCTTTCTCAGCTGGACATGCTCTCAGGGTCCAAGAACAAAGCATTGGTTGTTCAGTCCTCAAAGGAGAAGCAAAAGCAGAAATCGAAGCCAAAGAAGAATTCTGTAGGCAATGAGCATTCCCCCAAGCCACCTCCTAAGTCTGATTCTAAACCACCATTTCCTCCGAAACATGGGAAATCTTCACAGTCTGGTGAGTCTTCTTCCAAGACTAAGAAGAAATCAAGACACTTGCAGTTTTTGTGGCAAGGAAGGACATCTAGTTTCCAGGTGTTGGAAATGCTTAGAGGCTTTACTGGAAGCCATGTAGCAGCATCACATCTCCTCACCTCAGGTGTTTTCTCCTTCCACAGGGAAAGGTCATGCTCTCACTGCTCAGGCTTCGACCTATGGGTCTGTTAGGGTTTCAAGCAGATCCGAAGCAAATATGAACTAACAATTATATGCAGATTTAAATACAAAAGATAAAGAAATAAAACAGGACACAGATAACACAGAGATTTAACATGGTTCACCCAGAATGGGTTACGTCCACCATACACAGCCGTCCAATCTTTCTTATTATCCAACAAAAACAGTACATCAACCTTACAATGCCTTAAGCATCCCAGCCGCTTATAACATGCGTTTTTAGGGCAACAAACAAAGTCGGCCTTTTTTAGGGTTTTATTACAATGTCAGTTTTCATCAACAAAAACGGCAAAAAAAATTTTCTCGGGGGCTGCTGCCCCCGAACCCCCGCTTTCTCGGGGGCTGCCGCCCTCAAACCCCGGCCCGGCCCCGGACCCCGATGAGGATACGTGCTAAGTGTACAGTACTTTGCTGATTAGTCACCACATTTCAACAGGGTCCACTTGGATATTAGATTCTGGTGCTTCTCACCATATGACTCACATTCAACAATTGGTTACTTCTCTTGCCTCTTGTGGTACTTCACAGATTGCAATGGGTGACTCAGTTCAACTTTTAGTCTTGGGTTCAAGTTCTGTCTCTTTGGATGGGGGTACTCTACAGGATGTTTTGGTTGTCCCTGACATCTCGACAAACCTCCTGTCCATTTATCAGATCTATCATTCTGGCTCTGGTAAGACAATTGAGTTCTCACCACATGATGTGGTTATTCGGGACCTCCATGACTCTGATTTGGTTGTGGCTACTGGGAGTGTTGATACTGCATCTCGTCTATACAAATTTCATGGATTTAAGCCCTCTACGGGTACAAGTTCGTCTCTTATAGCACATGCAGATTTAGTGAGTAAGCTTTGGCATGAGCGCTTGGGCTATGTCAATTACAGATATCTTCAGCAGATGAGTACACATGCACTTGTTCTTGGGCTCCCACATATTTCTTGCACTGATGGTATTTGTCATGGTTGTGTGCTTGGCAAGCATCACAGGGATCCCTTTCCGAAGGGAAGAGCCCCTCGTGCTTTGACACCCTTGGAGTTGATTCACAGTGATCTCATGTCATTTCCTACTCCTTCTTTTTCTGGGGCCAAGTATGTACTCACTTTTATTGATGACTTCTCCAGACGCACATGGGTGTACTTTCTTAAGTACAAGTCTGATGTATTTGATTCATTTCGAATCTTCAAGACATTTGTAGAGAAGTAGTTTGGTTGTTCTATTCGGTGGATACGTACAGATAATGGGGGGGAGTATGTGAATCAGGTTTTCAGAGATTTTTGCACTGAGCATGGTTTGCAGCATCAGTTTACTATTCTCTACACCCCTCAGCAGAATGGTGTCATTGAGTGCAAGAACAAAATTTTATGGGAGATGGTGAATTGTATGATTCAGTCTAGATCCATGGATTCATCTTTTTGGGTTGAGGCAGTCAATTGTGCCAACTATATTCAGAATCGGATGCCTCACAAGGCGATTCGACATATGACTCTTGAGGAGGCTTGGTCTCATGCCAAGCCTGATGTTTCTTTTTTTTGAGTGTTTAGCAGTGAGGCATGGGCTTTTATTCCCGATGCTAAGAGGAAAGCAATGGAGCAGAAGAGTTGACCCCTCATTTTTGTTGGCTACTGTGAGGATGTTAAGGTGTGCAAGTTGTTTGATCCTGATTCCAGAGAGGTCCTGTTTTGATGGGATGTTCAGTTTGATGAGCACCTTCCCATAGTGGATACCCTGACTCCAGTGACTACTCCTCTGCCTACTCCTCCCACTGCATCTCTTCAGGATTATTTTGAGGATGATTCTGATGATGCTGCTAATGATCCTCCATCCCCACCTCCCCCTGCTCCACCTCAGATGCCCAAGTGGGCTCGCTTTACTGTTGAGGCGACAGGTTCTATGGTTGGTGATCCTTCAAATACTCGTCACACCCATTCTCATACTGTGGGTTCTAGTCTTTTGAGTCATGCCATTTCAGATGATCCTCAGAAGTTTTCAGAGGCTACAAAACACTCTGAGTGGGATTATGCTATGGAGGAGGAGTATTCTTCTTTGATGAGGAATCATACTTGGGATCTCTGTCCTCTTCCTAAGGGCAGAATGATGGTTAGGTGCCACTAGTTGTATCGCACTAAGTATGTTGTTGATGGTTCGATTGATAAGTACAAACACGTCTTGTTGCAAAGGGTTTCTCACAGGTTGAGAGTATTGATTACTCCAAGACATTTGCCCCTGTCGCCAATATGAACTCTATTCACTTTGTACTATCTCTTGTAGCTTCTCAGGGTGGCCCATTTTTCAGATGGATGTGAAGAGTGCTTTCTTGCATGGGGACCCACAGGAGGAAATCTATATGGAGCAGCCTTAGGGATTTGTGCAGGACAGTTATTTGGTTTGCAAACTTTGGCGTTCATTGTATGGTCTCAAACAGGCCCCTCGAGCTTGGTATGAGAAGATGGACTCTTTCTTGCTCTCCACTGGTTTCACCCACAATCATTTCGATCACACATTGTACATTCAACTTCTTGAGGGTGAGATCCTGATTCTTGTGCTATATGTTGATGATCTCCTCATCATAGGTAGCTCATCCTCTATGATTCAACATATTCATTGAGCTTTGATGGACCAGTTTGAGATGACAAATCTCGGTCTTTTGCACTATTTTCTTGGTCTTCAGGTGATTCAGTCTTCTGATGGGATCTACATTTACCAGTAGAAGTATTCTCTTGACATGCTTCGACGCTTTGGCATGTTTGATTGCGAGCCTACTCCCACTCCTTTTCAGTCAGGGGTTGTTTTGATTACTACTTGTCCCACTCCTTTAGTAGATTCTACACTTTACAAGTAGTTGGTTGGCAGTTTGTTATACCTGACACGCACTCGTCTTGATCTTTCCTTTGCGGTTGGCCTTGTCTCTCGATTCTCCCATGATCCTCATGAGAGTCATTGGAAAGCTACCAAACGTATTTTGCAGTACATTCAGGGCTCTATTTCTCATGGCATTCACTACACATCAGGGGAACCTCACATTGTTGGCTACACTGTCAGATTGGGTTGGTGATGTCACTAATCGGAAGTCTACTTCTGGCTTTGTTTTCTGTCTTGGCTCTGGTCCTATCACATGGTCTTGCAAGAAGCAGACCGCTCATGCATTATCATCTACAGAGACTGAGTACCGAGTTGTTGTGCTCGCTAGTCAGGAGATCTTATGGCTTCGACAGTTGATGACTGCATTTGGTTTTCCTCCTGATCATCCCACTATTCTTTGGTGTGACAATCAAAGTGCTATTCATATTTCTCGCAACCCGATAGAGCATAGGCGGACGAAGCACATTGAGCTTCACATGCATTTTATCCGCCAGTTGATTCAGGATGGTTCTCTCATTCTGGAGTACATTCCCACTGCCAAGCAGGTTGCAAACATCTTCACGAAACCTTTTGCATCGCCGCACTATCTTCAGTTGCGCTCTATGTTTGGGGTGAAGGAAGTTGTCCTAGGGGGGTCTTTATGAGGCCTTCCTTCCTTCTTATTTCTTTCAACATGTTCTTTTATCTCTTTTTGGAGAGGAGTTTTTTCCCACTAGGTTTTCTCCTTTTTCTCCATTTCATAGAGATTTCATTGTATTTGGGTACCTGATCAGGCCTTGTTGCTGGGACTTTGTTCTAGGTTTTAGCTTCTCCCTAAGTCTAGCTTAAGGGGGGGTGTTAGAGTAACCGGGTCTTTACTTGATTAATTAAACAATATTTGTTTAATTATTTAAGTTCCCTTTATCTCTTTTTACACTTAAGTTAACATTAGGTGCATAATAATTAATTCTTTTATTAATTATTATGTGCAATCCTAGGTTTTCCCTTTTAGGGTTTCTTGACCTATTATAGGTTAATTTTCTTTTCTTTGTATTATTATCACATTACACATTTTGTGAATATTGAGCTCTCATCTTTTTGAGCATATTTTCTGTGTATTCATTTTTTTGTTATTGCTTCCTTGCTTCTCCTTGTAACAGGTTTATTCAGCTTGCAGAGATCATTTGGGTTCCTATGGTGTTGTATTTCTCAACTCTCACAATAGATATGTAGGCAGTCTAGGGACGAAGTTGTCCCTTGTACTCAAGCGTTCGGGGATGGGGATTAGGATTTGGATAAGGGTGAGTTGGTCAAGGTTTTTGAAGCTCCTTAAGCCCCTCAATCAAAGGGTATAGATCATGCTAATTGGAAGATTAAGATTAATTCAATGCATACTCAGAAGGAATCCTATATGGATTCGCTTGACTTCCCGAGGCTTTAGGCCAAATTCTGAGGCAAAACTCAAGCTTGTTTATTTATTTTTTTAAACTCCTAAGGACGACAACCTCGGTGCACTCCTAGTAGGGGAGTGTAGTCTTTAGAGAGTGACTCAGGACTCAGATGGTCTCGATGAGTATAAAGTCTCTAGCCAGAGCATATCCTATTCTTATGAATAGATGCCTATCCCGGATTGGATAGATGAAACCTCTTGTCCCGTATGGATAGATGCCTAACCCGTATGGTTAGATGCCCAACCTGTATTGTTAGATGCCTAGTCCCATATGGATAGATGCCTAACCCGTATGGTTAGATGCCCATCCCGGTTGGATGTATGCCTATCCCATTTGGATAGATGTACCTGAGAATGTGATTGAATCAAACACAATTAAGAATAAGTAAGAATAAAAAATCAATATTCATATAGCAAAAAAAATCAGTTATGAATAATAATATAATAATTTTTTAAATGGAATAATGAAAAAATTATGATATTTGTGGGTACCTTACTTATATTATTCTAAAATAGATATGATAGGTATACCCACTATTATATGATTTTTAGATAGATTAAAAATTTATGACCATAGAAAGTAATTTCTATTTACACTCATTAACATATGGATGCAAAAACATGTGTCACAAATATAATAAATGAATTTGATTTAAGAAAATCAGTGAAAATTAATATATTTCTATAAATTAAGATTAATATTAAAAGAATATTTTTTATAATAAATTAAACATATTATACAATTAGATTTAAGAGATGATGAAATGATGTTGAAGATGTTGGAAATCAATTCCTTTTTTATTGTGATTTTAGAGTGAACTAACAAGTGGAATTAAACTAAAGTTGCAAAAATAAATCAATTGAAATCTATTCATCTCAATCATCTTATATTCCGATCATTATAAAGAACTAGTAATATTTTGAAATGGCTTTAAAAAAATACTTGAATTGAGATGGTCATGTTCTCATTAGTTAGGTCCTTAAAAGGATTAATTCAATAACTTTGAAACAAATGATCCAAGACAACAAGCAAGTGTATAATGGACCTAGGATGATGATGCAATTAAGGTATTATGTGATTTTGCCACAATGCTCTCACAGTAATGCATTATAACAATCCCTTAGATTCTAACAAATGAATGAACATCTATAAATACAATAACATAACACACAAGTAAACACAAACACATGCCAATTCAACTTAAAATAATTTGTGGAAGGAAATTAATAAGATTTAATTAGAATTAAAAAATAAAAAATTTAAGGTTGAGATTAGTAAATACAAAAATGCCAAATAACATATCTAAAAATTAAGAACAATCTCTAAGATAATAACATTAAAATAAAACAATATTATAAAATAAATTCATCTAAAAACATAGTAATTAGATACTTATAATTACATAAAAGACATTTTAATTAAAATGACCTCAAAATAAATTAACAAAAAGGTATGCACATGTAGTTTTCACCATCACATTATCATTCCAATAAAAAACTTACCATTCGATGAAAATAAATAAAAATAGAATATTCCAAAAATAAAATACCTTATCTTCTTAATTAAGAATTAATTAGATTAAAATAAATATAAATAAAATACTTAAAAAAAACCTCATCTTCCCTCCATGATTATATGTGAAGAATTAAAACAATAAAAGTTGTTAATCATGATTAGATGAGAAATGTAAAAATAAAATTGTTAGAAGTAAAAATAAAAGTTGTTAACATAATTAAATGAGAAGAAGTAAAAATAAAAGTTAGTTTTGAAAACTAGTTGAAAAATTAAATGTGATGTAGGAAGCTCCTTGGATTAGAAAAAAATAAACATAACATATTTCAAAAAAAAAATCTTTTTAATTAAAAAATTATTAAATAGAAAAAAAAATAAAAAATAAAATATTCTAAAAATTAATCAGATTAGATGAGAAGAAATAAATATTAAAGTCGCTTTAATCAAATGAGAAAAAGTAAATAAATAAATTCTTAACCATTGTCAGAAGAAAAGAAGTAAATATAAAAATTGTGGTTTTTAGTAGTTTTGAAGTACAAATTTTGTGCTCTCCAGATTTTGGGTAATAAAAATGGTAAAAGGGCAAAAAAAAGAATGAAAAAAGTAAAAAGAAATGAAGCGTAGATAGTGAGCACGTTTAAGTAGGAAGCCGTCCGCGGATTCGAAATTGAAAGAAAGAGACGAAAAGTGCATTATAAGTTAAATAAGAGAGAATAAAGAAAAAGATTATTCTCCCTCCAAGACAGGGACTGCAAAGTTGAAAAGGCAATTAAACCGAACGTTAACTGGTAAACCGCCTTGGTTAGAAACCCGAAAACCGCCTCCCAGGGCGGTCTAGAGCCTATAAATTGAGGGACTCAGCTCTACTCGGTTTGCCCCGCTCGCTGGCAAAACGCAATGGCGTCTTCCAAGAGCAAATCCAACGCTCCCGTTCTTCCTCTCAGCTGTTTTACCCTTCAGCGTTCTCTTTCCCCTACCCGCTATTTCTCTTCAGCTTCTAATTCTTCCCCTTTCAACTTTTCCGTTGGCAGATCTCTTTCTCCAAATCGTTACACTTATCCTTCATCTGTGAATTTCGATTTAGCCAGATCCCGGTCGCCGAAGAGAAATTTGCAGGCCCGTTCACCAGTCCGTTCTGTTCCGCCCAAGGCCGGGCAGAGAGCGGCCGTTCCGTCTGGTGCAGCGAGGAAGACGTGCCTGTGCTCGCCTAGCAATCATCCAGGCGCGTTCCGTTGCAGATTCCATAGGAATTGCCCCCCTTCCTCTTCCTGTTCCTCTGCATCTTCGAATTCTCAACTGAATATGCGCAGATCGGCCATGAAGAACTCGCTTGTGAGGATCGGCAGCGTTGAAGGAGGCGACTGGATGAAGAGAGCCCTCACTGCGCTCATCCGCCCTTCATCTCACCAGGTGCGAAGGAGACAATCTTTCCAGCCGCAGCCTAGTAGATTGCGCCATATGACCAGAGCTGAAGACATTTCTTGAAGGCCGTTGCGTTTCCTTATCTACAAACCCTACGTTTTGGCCGGCTGCTGAGGAATGCGCCGTTAGCGGCTGGGCCCTAGGTACATGCCTGGAGACCAGAGCGCGTAATATTTTCTGTTTGCTGAGGATTTGCTCATATTGTTCCCGGATACGAGTCTCATGTGGTTCCTTCCCATACGACCGACTGATGCAACGTTTAATTCCTATTTTCTGAGAAACTAAAACCCCCTATAAACACGGCTTGTAAAATGTACATAATATTCACTCTCAATTTCCATTTCTTCTTTTTTGCTTGGCGGCCAATATTATCATGTGAAAACATATGAGTGAATTTTTGTCAAAGTTGCATACAAGCTTGAGATGATGAATAATGTTTTTATTGTAAAAAGATAAATGCGCGGCCATTATCTGTAGCGCACAACCGTTGATCCTCGTTAAATCAGGGAAACAAAGTGCGTATTTCATTAGGGTTTACAGAATTTTCACTGCGGGAACCTTTGCCGTGAAAACAATTTTTTGTTTCTGCAAAGCCGTTAGTTGCGAATTACCGGAGTTCGTATTTTCCCGTTTGGTTTAGCGGTAAAAGTACTTTTACAGAGGCAGGCCCAGTAAGAAAGGTCATTGACCAAAGCAAGATGTGGGTAAAAATATTCCTTTGATCGAGGCAGGTCCAGGTAAATTATTATTTGTTCTATACGTTTTTTTAAATGACGGTTGCTTAATTTATTACTTGTTCTATATGTTTTTTATGACGGTTGCTTGATCGTTACGCTACTGACATTTTTGTGTGATGCATGCAGGAAAATGTGAAGACATAGAGGATAACCTTTGATTAATTAAAATAATCAAAGGGCCAAACTCTACCGACTTACCTACCACCAGTTTTTAAATGAGGAAAATGAATTTAGAAGAAATTGATCTATGAAAATTTTAAAAAGAATATGTTAAAATAAAATATAAATAAATTTTCTCACAGCCAGTCTTCAATTTTAAGTTAGATTTTATTTTTGTAATTAATTTTTTTATTTAACAGTTAATCATTTAAATATATTTAATTTTGTAAAAAATATTCAAATCCATTTTAAAAGATTAAAATTATATTTTATAATTAAATTATTTAGATTTTATTTTTGTAATTAATTTTTTTATTTAGCAATTAATCATTTAAATATATTTAATTTTGTAAAAAAATTCAAATCGATTTTAAAAGATTTAAATTATATTTTATAATTAAATTATTTAAATACAATCATATTACTATTTAATAAAGCTTTATTAAGAATTTACCTTAATTACATCCTCTAAACTATAATTCCATATAAGATCTGCTTATTTGTTAAACAAGATAATTTTATTTTAATATAAATTTTTTTTATAATTTTAAAATTAAAAAAAATAATTTAATACGTGTAGGCATTTTTTTTCATATATATGTGTGAATGCCAATTCAAGTTAAGACCCCTTCTTGCCTTTGTGAATTTAAAAAACATTTTGGTACGTCCTTAATTAGAGGTCTGACTTTATTGTCTATGGCCATGTTAGGCCGTGATTCTCTCCTCACTTGTTTTGTGTGAATTTTATTTTTGACGAGTTGTGTGTTATTTCCGTGTTGTGCTGCTGCTTTCGCTTTACAGTGGGGTGAAATGTTTGAGGTAAATTTCTTGTCATTTTAGTACACCTTCTCAGAGTTTTTTTCTACGCACAATTTTATTGGTTTCTTATGCTCTTTATCTCACTTGCAATTTTTTTCTTTCCTTGTTGAACATTTTCCCTTTCCTTGGTACAGTTCTATGTAAAATAAAATAAAAATGTTTTTTTATTTGTTTTTATTTTGTTCGGAATAATCACTAGTATTAAACTTGGTTCAAATGTGCTTACGTGGTTTATGTCATCATCCTCACCAACTATCACCAATCAATTGAAATTAAACTCTTTTGACAAAGACAAGAGTTTTGATTGTTATTGATTTTATGTATTTTTAGGGTTTGAATTTATTTATTTAATTAATTAATTAATTATTATAAGTTATTTTAGTGGGTATGGATTTAAATCTAACTTAAGATTATAGCTACAATTTTAGGCATCAAAATCTATAAAATAAAAATTAGTTATGCGTGCAAACCAACCCTTTTCAAATGATTAATTATTTGTCAACTTTAGGTGTAAAACAATCAATTTGATTCACTAAGATGTTGTGTAAAAGTAAAAATCCCGACTCATTTAAAGATTCTAGAACACACATTAAAAACATTGTAAAATAACATGACATCGCCATTACAAGCACATATTATCAACAATAATATTGATAATAATATACTAATGTATTTGCATGGTTGCTTGAAGTATCTTTAAACACATCTTACATTAAATTGACATAAGGGGTTTGACTAACGATGATATCTTGTTTACATTGGTAATACCTTTTGAGCATGAGTAATGTGTGCAATATCACTTCAACAATACACGTCATTGAATTTTTGTTTCGACTAAATTTGTTGCACCAAAATGTCATTTTTAAGATAGGTTTCTTAGGTTGAAAATCTATTAGGGGAAGAGCACCAGTAGCCATCATAGCTAACTTAGCGCACCCACATATCCTAAACGGTACATCGGATTTTTTTTAGTTGTCTTCATATGCGACTTAATTGCTTATAGCTATTGATCTGGCTTCTGGGTAGTAACGATGCACATTGTGGAATCAATTATGCGCACAAAGGTCAAAAAGTACACATTCCAAAGTGTCGCCTGATACCTAACTAAAGATGTTCCAGTAAATGTCAACTCAAAATCGCTACTACTTGTTAACAAATGTCCCAATAGTGGTGCACAAATGGGCCAATTATGAACACAAAATTACAAAAAATGATCAGCTATTGGTACAAAACAAATTTATTAATGGTGTTTTCACTATGACGACTATTGTGGGGTCAACATGACAATAAGGTGACGGTTATTGGAAATATGTTATCTATTGGTGCTCTTCCCCTATATCATAAAGAAAAATTAGTAAGAGAACTTGACAAATGTTGTTTCCTCTTCCTCTCCAAATACTAGTTTGATTAGGTACTTGTTCAAAAATTTAATTGACTTGATTGGTTTTAATTATTTTTCAACTTAGTTTTTGTCTCATTACTTTGAAAGGGCTATGCAATCTAAAAGATATGCTTGCCACACCACATATTTAGGTGATGTTAGCAACTTAAAATGAGACAAAAATAAAGGTATCCACTAAAGAAAGTAGTGTGATATGTAACCTAAGGTTAATAATTTGTTAACCCTTCTAACAACTAGTTATGTGTGCAACATCACTTCACTTCAATGATATAAGCTTTCCACACCACATATTTAGGTGATGTTAGCAACTCAAAATGAGAAAAATAAAGGTATCCACTAAAGAAAGTAGTGTGATGTGTAACCTAAGGTTAATAGTTTGTTAAACCCTTCTAACAACTAGCTATGTGTGCAACATCACTTCACTTCAACGATATTTGTGTTCAACAGTCTTTTAAATTAAAAGTATCTCTACAAGCTATTTCTCAAAGGATATATGTTCAATGGTGCACCTTTTGAGTACTAGTAATAGTGATTATGGTGTGTCATAACAGATACAGGTTTCTTACATTACATTTATCATTCAAATCTTAGTTATGCAGGAATTATTTTATTTTTTTTATTTTTTTGGTATTGAAACAATGCAAATAAAAATCTTATAAAAGAGGAGGGCATTCAATAAAGTACCAAAAAAGAAGTATCACCGTAGCACTAAAGGCTACCCAAATAATATAGCAAGCCCACTAAAATTGTGATTACAACCGACCAAAGGCCTTAACACGAGTTTTTCAAACCTATATAACATGAGTTGTTCAAAACTATACAACACGAGGAGTTCAAAACTATACAACAAGACATATTACAATCTAAATTAAAAAATAATGCATCTAGAACAAATGACATTCTCTTTATATAGCTAGAGGATTTGGAGTTTAATCTTGTCTAAAATAAGGTTTCTCTTAGCATGATCCTTAGAGACCCCTTGCAATTGAAAGCAAAATGAGACAATTTGAAATAAGATGTTAGTGTAAACTTTAGCATTTCTGCTTCTTGATGAGCTGAATGATTTGAAAACACAACCAAACACCCGCTTTTCCAAATATTAAATAAAACAATATGCCTCAAAGTATCTTCCACCACATTATAATGAAATCCATAACCTAAAATGGCAGTGTTGAAATGCAAACCATGCTCAAAGGTAACAGGGAAACAATTGACAATAGTCTTCCACTTTTTTTAGCAAAGAAACAATCCCCAAAAATGTGATGGCTTTCATCATGTTGATAAAAAGGGCATTTATCTAGGAAGTATTTGATATCATAAGGTAAAAAAAATGAAAATAATTTTTCCAATAGTCATTCACTCTTCTTGTGTTATAAAAGTCTAAAAACTATATAAAGAACGTAGATCTCTCTAAATACTATTACCAATCACTTGTTTAAATGTTTAGAGTAAAATAAGCAAAAATATTAGAATATTTTTTTGTTGATAGAATATTCTTGATTGATAAGGGATGCCCCTACATAAATCAAGACAATAAGAAATTATAAAAAGAATGGTAATTTTATAAGCAATTCATATAAGACACTACAATGTATGACAAAATTTACACAAGTAAGCCATGAAGGATGGAAAGGTTCTTGCAGAATGGAGTTCAAATTTGGTTGAATAGTTTACTTGTGTGAAGAAGTCCCAACAAGGCTCCTAAAGAGCACAACCCACTCAACGATTGTCTCCTCAATGAATTGATAATTTAGATATATAAATGTATTCAAAATGCATAATAATTAAAATTTAAAAATTGTTATCTTAAAAAAGGAGGTGGAGCAAAGGTTTGGAAAAAATATAGTCAAATTTGAGTACCATAAGAGAATTTTAGGAAAATAGAGGGGGAAATGTTAGCTTGGCCCAAGATACAATAAATCAAGGAACACCAACAATTGTATAGCTCCTCAATACAAATTTTAAGATAATGCATAAATCTTTAAGGAATGGGGGTTTTAAAGATAGACTGCCTTAGGAGAAATGGATTGGGCTCCTAGGAGAAAAACTCCTTTAATTTTTGGAAAACTTTCTTGTTTCAATGTAAGCACTGAAGAGATAAGTAGATTAGAAACAAATTTAGTTGATGTGGTGGATGAAGAGACCTCAAGGTCAAATAAAAAAATCATGCTCTTTTTTTTAACACATGGAAAAATGTGCCTTGGGGGAGAGAAGAGGTCTCATAGATGGATCTTGGCAGAACTCTAGCTGAACCTCAACTAGTCCCTCTTGTTCAAAATCGAACGATAATTAAACAAATAATCAGTATCCAATTACTTAATTTAAATTATTGCAATGTCCTAGTCTATTGGCTAACTTTAACAAGGATTAATTTCTCATCATAGTGATGTTATTCTTGCTTGACAAATACTATCTAGTTATAGTGAAATTGGAGTTGCATCTAAACTCTTTATAAGATAGCATTTACACTAATATGCAATACATTTTCTTATTAACATATGTTGTTGGACTTATTAATGTAAGGGACACCTTTCAAAGATAAATGTACTCAGTTTTTGGTTACTTGAAGGAAATTTTTGGATGATCTCATTATTTTCTCCAAGAGATGCATTGGTAATTTTTAGTAATTCGTAAATGTTTTAGAAAGATGTAGATTTTTTGGTATCTCCTTAAATCCAAAGTAGTCCTTTTTTTAATTAATAGAAGAAACTTATTAGGGTATATAGTTTCAAAGAAAGATATAGAGACCAATCCTATCTAGGTTGATGTTATTTGTAACTTCCGCTTGAGTAACTAGGACATTATATAATTAATTTTATAATTAGTTTCTTATTACTTTATTCACTTAAGCTAAACTTAGGTGTTTTTTATGTTTTATTAGATTATGCTAATGATAGCTTATGTTGTTTCATTCATTATAGTTGTGAAATATGGCATTGGCTAATTTAGTCTTTCTTTGGGGTTTAGTCTAGGTTGCATTCATCCTTTCCGTAAGGATTCATTGTATTCATTTGTATCAAAAATTTTGTGTACATCAATACAATTCTTAGGTCGTTGAGCAGTTCTACCTTGCTTGATCCCTATTTGTGATAGGCATTTTTCTTGTAGGTGATTCATGGGCTTGTGGGGTTGACCAAATAACTTTGGAACAAGGTATCAAAGTGTGAATTCAACAAACCCCTTCTTAATATTCAAGGGTTTCTTTGGAGAAGAAAGAACCTCACCATTGCATTTGCAACATCTCAAAACCTACTGATTGGATATCATTTTGTCAAAGTATGAGAATTTGATTTTTTGAGTCTTTATTGGTTACAAGATTGAAGGTAGCTTCTAGCTTTGACCAAAAACAATTGTAATCTTTGCTTTTGAGGATTTTAGCAAATATTTTCTTGTTGATCTCATTTGTGGAAGGTGTTTCTCATTTGTTGTTTGATCTTGCAAGTGCTTGTATTACAAACTTCAACATGGTATTAGAGTACGAATTCAACAAACCCCTTCTCAATCTTTGAGGGTTTCTTTTTCAAGAGCATTACATGATCCCAAATCTAGCCTTCTTGTGGATTTGGAAGTGGGCATTTTTTCTATTTAATTTAATGCAAAAAAAAACCTCACCATTCCATTTGTAGTATCCCAAAACCTATAGATCAACTGTCATTTCATCAAAATATGAGTATTTGACTTTTTGAGTTTTTTTTTAGGCACAAGATTCAAAGAAGCTTCTAGCTTGACCAAAAATTTTGCACTCTTTGCTTTTGAGGAATATAGAAAATCTTTTCTTATTGCTCTCATTTATGGAAGGTATTATTTGTTTGTTGTTTTCTCTTGCAAGTTCTTGTGTTGCAAACTTAAACATGGTGTTAGAGTGTAGATTTAACAAACCCCCTCTCAATCTTTGAGTGTTTATTTTCTCAAGAGCGTTATAGGATCCCAAATCTAGCCTTCTTTGTGGATTTGTAAGTGGATTTTTTTTTTGTTCACTTTGGAGCAAAAAGAACTTTACCATTATCCCAGATATAGCCTTCTTTGGAGATTTAGAAGTGGAAAAATAATGTTTTCACCTTGGAACAAAAAAGAACCTCACTATTGTGTTTGCAACATCCTATAACCCATAGATCGACTGTCATTTTGTCAAAATATGAGGCTAGACCCAAGGGTCTGAAATAAATTGTGCATCTTGGAGAAAAATTCACTTCACCATTACATTCAAAGCAACCACAAACCTACATATCAACTATTCATTTGCAAAAATTCAAGTAGTTGACATTTTTGGGCAATTTTTTTGTGGGCACATTTTTTCAAAAAAATCATCCATATAGATCCATATAGTCACCAACAAAATCACATAGTATATTCTATTTTTGTCAAGAGAATATCCTATCACCAACTATTAAGAGAATATTCCATTGCCAACTACCAAGAGAATATTTTTTTAGAATATTCCATTTTAGGCCCCCTTTTAGCCTTTTTGACTTGTTTTGGTGAAATGGTCATAACTTTTCCATATGGTGTTTAAATTGGGTGAACAAGATATCATCAAAAATCTAGTTTCGAGCTTGATTTGACGGTGTTAGTATTTTTCTAACATTTTTCTTCTTGTACATGTTATCACCTATTGAAGTTAGATGTGTTTTTTTCGCTCCTAAGTTGGCATCTTTTTGCCATTTCTTCCATTTTTTACGATTCTTGCAACATTGGAAAGGGCTTTCAAATCTCTTCTTATTTATCCATACACTTTTTCCATATTTTTCTATAGTACTTTTAATTCAACTTTTTGTTGTTTTCACATTATGGATGATTAATTGGCATTTTTAGCTCCTAGAAACTTTCTATTCGTGTTTAGTGACTGAACACTCAAGCTATTCTATATGTATTTCCAATCCTTTGTCCTATTTGGGCATTTTGAGCATATTTTGCACGCACTTCTCTATTTATAGACACATTGAGATAAAGTTCCACTCGTGTACAGTTTTTGGGGATGGTGTTAGTGCATTTTATATTTAGAAAGCATGTTTTTTTAGCTTAAGTTCACTTAGTTGAACTAATCTTTAGTTCTTTGAGATCATTTTAGTTCCCTAATTTTATATTAGATCTTAGTTTTTTAAATCAAGTATTTATGCATGGATAAGCTAAAGAGGGGATGCAGGAGTAATTAGGACATTATCTAATAAATTCTGTAAATAGGTCCTTATTACTTTATTCACTCAAGATAAACTTAGGTACTATTCATCTTTTATTAGATTAGGCTACTAATAACTTATGTTATCGCATTTATTATAATTGTGACATTTGGCATTATCTAATTTAATATTTCTATAGGATTTAGTCTAGGGTTGCATTCATCATTTCTATAAGGATTCATTGTACTCATTTGTATATCAAGAATCTTTTGTGCATCAATACAATTCTTAAGTTGTTTAGCAAATCTATCTTGTTTGGTCTCTATTTGTGATAAGTGATTCATAGGCTTGTGAGGTTGAACAAACAACTCCAACAACTTCTCATTGCCTACTAGGAAAACTAGTATGTTGTTACTTACACAGCGTGCTCCATTTTCCTTGGTAAAATTGTATCTACACACTCTTTTCAGTATCTTAATTTGAGTTAATGGACCTCTAGTTTGCTTGAATTTTAATTCTGATTTATGATCAATTGAGAGATAATTTGTAATTGCATCCCTTTTTAGCACAAACATCTTGGTTTGGGTGTTGATTTTCAATCCCAATATAATTTGATGCATCACTTTTTTTGCTTGAGTTCAAATCTTCATCAAATTTCACTATCTTGTCAAGTTAATGTATTACTTACCTATTTAGTTCTTCATCATGATTCTAGTGACACCATGCATACACATGTTTTGAATTTTTTCTAAATGACCTGTCCATAAGGCTATTCTTGTGAAGATATGATTTGAGTGTTGATATAATATTTTTTTAAACGATGAAAAGACCCTAAGCTTAGAAGTCAAAATTGTAATAGTAAATTTTAAACTGGACCCTAATGTTTTCATAATAAAATTTGCATGCTATAGAGAAGCCTTTTTCAATCCATGTTGGTCCAATTCATTAATAAGCGTAGCCCTTGCTTTAAACTAAAATCAATTATATGTTGCCCTTGGAACAATCTAAAGTTTAAACACTTTGTTTAGTTGAATGAAACCTTAAATGAATGGTGGGGAAGGACCAACTATATTCTACCCTTGGAGCAACCTAAAGTTTAAACCCTTTGTTTAGTTGAATGAATCCTTAAATCAATGGTGGGGAAGGATAGGCCACATGGCACCCCTTGTTTGGCTAGGACAAACAACTAAACCAAGAGATATTAGCTTTAACCCTATCCATAAAGATCTCCTCTGTTCATTTTCTATCAATAATGCTTCTTATTGGATGTTTTCTAGCTCATAGATATTACCTTGGATACGTGGGGAATTATTGGTGCGCAGACACAACTATTGTGGCTCCAAAAATGTCGATTATAGGAGCGGCAAAAGAAACGCAAGCTAGGGTTATGTTGGATCTGTGAAAGGTATGCATTCTCATCGTCGACTCTGGTTTTTATTGATGCATATGTTAAAACTCATGGGTTTTTATTTATGCATTTGTTTAAATACACATTTTGGATGTATTTGTGTGTGTCATCCTGCAAAATCGGGTCATCGCATTTGGATCATTGAAATAAATGAACAACTTAAATAATTGTTGTGATTACAGGCCAATTTTTTAAGCCATCTAAATCAACTATTTGGTTAATTGGTCTCTGTGATTAACAAGCATTGTTTATGTCACGTACAACTTGGATTAGACATTATGTGTTTTGATGTATTTATCTTATAATCTGTTAAAATTAAGTTAATAGGCTGGTATTAACATAAAAGAATTGAATGATCATTGATTGCAAAAGTCAGTCATCACACAATACTTGTAGATTGAATTCATACCTCTCATAATTGAATTAATATCTAACTTATATCTAAGTGAAAATAGTGAAATAAAAAGATTAAATTATATGCTTACCCTAATTTGGTCCTAAAATTAATAAATTCCAATTATCTCATTCAGAGTTATGTTGATAGAAGCATAAATTAGGAGAAAATTGTGCTTTTTTGACTATATTGTCCATCGTGCTTTATCCCCCAAGCCTCTTATAAATTGAAAGACTTTGCATGAATTATTTGTGTATAAATGGTTTGTGATTAGTCATAAACATAATGATGTCGACATAAAAATTCAATATTATTTTGAGAGGTTTTTGTTTGCATTGTATGTGCATCCCTATTGTATGTTGCCATGGACCGAATTTGGCTCTTTATAGTTCATGGCCATTTTCTCAATGGGGCCTTGATTTGGTAGGTAAGATAAATCCTTCATCCTCTAATAGACATAAGTTCATTCTGACTGCTACTGAATATTTCACCAAATGGATTGAAGCAGTACCTTTAACAAAAGTGACAGGAAAACAAATATCATCATTCATCTTGAATTATATAATCAGTCACTATGGAGTTCCTATGACCATTATCACTGATAATGGATGACCATTTAAGACTCAAGATGTGAAGGAACTATGTGAAAAATTCCATATCCAACATAGGTTTTCTACTCCATATTATCAACAAGGAAATGGTCAAGTTGAGGCATCAAACAAGACTATCTTGAAAATCTTGAAGAAAACAGTCAATGAAGCTAGAAAAGACTGGCACATTCAGCTAAATCCTTCTCTTTAGGCATACCGAACCAACATCCGCACACCAATGGAGGCAACTCCATATTGCGTAGTCTATGGATCAGAATCCATATTACCAATAGAAGTAGAGATACCTTCTCTACAAGTTTCCTTGAAAGGTCTTATACTAGAAGAAGAACAACAAGTCTCTAGATTTCAAGAACTTGAGCTGATACAGGAACATCGCCAAAATGAAATAGATCATTGAAGGTGTATCAACAAAGAATGGAAAGAAGTTATAATCATAGAGTCAAGCCACACATTTTTCAGATCGGAGATATAGTTCTAAGAGAGAATCCAAGAAATCAACAAGACCGAGAAAAGAAGGGTAAATTTGAACCAAATTGGTTAGTCCTTTTGTCATAGTAGCAACATATGGCTCAGGAGAATACAAGTTATCTATCCTTGAAGGTGATTGGTTTGATGAACCTATCAATTCTATCCATCTCAACAAATTCTATGCTTGAGATATAAAAGTCCTGTAAAAATCAATAAAAAGTATATAAAGCCCTAAAGAAATCAGTAAAAATCAGAAAAGCAGAAAATCCCTAAAAAGCATAAAACAACAAAAACATAAAAGAAAAAAAAAAGAAAAAATCAAAATATGAAAAAGTGCAATAATTTTAGACAGTGAAAACCTAGTAAACAGGTGCTATCTAAAAAACGTGAGTTCTTCCATCTATGAGATCACTTTATGCACCTATCCACTCCATCCTATCATATCTACCGCTTCCATCTATCCTAGAATATCCATTTCATCTTTCACATCTATTGCTCTGAACCATTAGTAGAAAATATGCAACTTACCAATAGTTATCAATCTTTGGCATACTTAGCGTATTCATTGTCTTAGATTTTATCAGAATCAATCAATCTGCATTTATATCCCACCATGGTTTGGATCTTGATCAATTCATACATCCATAATAAAGTTTTGTTTCCGCTGGGGGCAAAATCCTAATTCCTTTTGCTAAGGTGATCTTTTGAATCTTTGAAAATCCAAAACATTCGGAAAACTTAGAAAAACCAAAAACATCTAGGATTTTGAAATAGATAACGAGCAACAAAGCAATGAAGATCAAGACCTTTTTTTGACAACTAGATCGTGAAACTTAGAAAACAAAGAATTCAACCAACAAGTAACAAAGGATTATCAATGATAATTCATCATGATGATTATATCAGTTAATGACCATGAGAACATGTGAATGACATACAAGATTCAACGTTTATATCTTGATTTTATTGCTAATAATGTATTCTATGCGACTCAAGGATGTCCATGACTGGAGAAGCTATGATGGGGCATGATTATTTTCTTTTGATTATTGTCTGTGGTTTATCTCTTATTAAGGTATGTACTTGTCTAAGGATATGATTGGCAAAAAGATCAAGGAGGATATTCCGAGTCATGCATGAAAGGGGATAATCCTTGTATGTTCTGCAAGAAATACTCAGGTCAACTTGGTTTATTATATCAAGTTGCTTGTATAAACTTGCTATATCAAAATCCATGTAAGAGATACTCAGGTCAGCTTGAATCATTATGTCAAGTTGCTTGTATTTCCTTACAACATTTTAAAAGCTCAATGATGAAATCAAGCACTGTTACAAGACAAGCATATGAAGAATGGCAGTATCATTTTTAGTTAGATCATTTTAGATTAGCTCATCATTCGTCTGCATTATAAGCATTCATTGTCAATTGCATCATAAGCATTTTATTTCATTCATAAATCAACAGTCATAAATAAAGATTGAGTATACCAAGACAAACAAAAACAATTTGGATTTGATCATTGTAGGTGCATTCATTTTTGTTTAGAATCATTTAAATAATCATCATCTATTTCATTTAGTTGCATTCAATCATTGCATTAGTTTTCCTTCCATTAAGTGCATTTCATTAAATCATGTAGTGTATCATCATCATTATTTGCATTAGGATCATTGAAGTTCATTAAGATCATTTAGTTGCATCTTTACACTTAGATTCATAATCATTGGAAGCATTACATATAAAAATAAAAAATATTTCATGTAGATCATTTGCATTTACATCATCTTACGCATTTTAAAATAAACTCATTCATTTGCATTCCCATATAGATCATTTCATTCACATCATTTAAGTTAATAATCATTTTCATTTGCATCCAAGGTCATCAAAATAAAAAATCAAAAGCATTCATCATTGCATCATATAGAGCATCATCATCATGAAAAAGAAAAGAAAAGATCATCACCCATGTAATCAATGCATATAGATCATCATCATATAGAGTGACATGCATAATAATAGCTCATCATATAGAGTCCATGTTTGCATATAGATCATCATAAAACAATAAAAAGTCCAAGTATACAATAATATCAGATCAAAAATACAAGTGCCTCATCAATATAAATCAAGTCAAGGTTGTCCTGTGCCACTACCACCTGACTCTGTCCGTCTCTATGGCTGTGGGCGAGAAGATCCTCCAGATGCCTATCTCACATGATCACCACTCCTTTTAGGAGGTCCCATGGCTCCACCACTACTAGTATCCATCCTCACAGTGGTATGATAGCTACTTGCCCTCTATCTCTCTACGACTAAATCCTCATATAATCGTCGCCAGTGTGATGTCTTCTTCCCGGCTCAAAAGAGTGCTCTAATGGTATCAACTAAGAGAGTGCTCGATCCAACCCGCTGAATGTGATCAAGGAGACCCTGAGTATCCTATTGTCTTGTAACAACTCTGTCTCTCTCTATCATAAGTGTCTGTATCTATGCTCTAAGCTGAGCTATCTATTCTCTGAGACTATCCAAGGTCTCCTGCTCTGGCACATCTTGTTGAGGAACATGACCCTCAATCCCCTCATCTCCACCACCCTGTCCATCTGCTAGAATCTCAGTCCGAGTAGCTCTCAAAATGCATCATCTTATAAGTGGAACATGATCCTCTGGATCCTCATCCTCCCCACCATGAGCTGCAATAACCCTAGGGTCTGGTTGAATCTGACCAAAATCAATGCCTCTCCCGCGACCCCCATCTAGTCTAGTAATCTTGCCTCCTCCTATAGAGGGTAACCCTCTCAATGCTCTCATCCCTGCCCTACCAGTATCCCTCCCAATCCATCCTGCCTCTCTCCCACCCATAGGAAGTGGTCTCCCAATCCTACCAAATGGTCTAAAATGTCCTCCATGGACTCTCAATCAACCTCCTCTCCATCCAAGTCTCCTATCGCCTCCACCTCCATCTCCTCCCTCATATCCATCACCTCTGGCCTCCTGCGCAACTCTAAGCTCTCATCTTTGTCTCCGTCTCCTAATAATGGGATCATTTGAATCATCATCCTCATCTCCTAAGCTAGGAGGAGGGTCTGCTGGATCGATAATACAAGGAAATGAGTGTGCAAGAATGTACTAAGCATAATCTACAGTAACCCCAAGATCTAGAATGTACAATCTCAAATCATAAGCCACCCTAGGAGTAGCAATAAACTCTGCACGTGCTATCTCAAATGACAAAGAAGGCCCCCAATCTCTCCTATCCCTGTACCATCATGCATATATCGTGACACTAGTAGGCATGGGCTGAGTGATACCAAACTATCTCAGAATGTGACTAATCAACTGTCTCTCAAGAATGCATGGAGTCCGACCAATGAGATATCTACTCTGCATAATAAATGGTAATGTATGTGCATCATCCATCCATGGCTCACAATCGATATAAGGTCTCCAAATAACACTATCCAGTGAATCAAGAACCCAACACCAATACTCCATCTTACCCAACTTATGCTGAGTAAGAATACCTGCATACAAAAAGACATATGGCTGCCTCTCACCATGAACTCTATGATGAATAGGCCGCGTAATAGCAATGTGCTCCCAGCACCAGATTTGTAAAAGTGTGCATCATGTTGACATACTAGCACTCTCATCGAAAACAACCTGATGAAGATCATGATACAAATAAGCGAGCATACAAACACCCCACGCATATCGAGTCTGATGCTGCATCATGCTATGAAGAATCTCACCACAACCAACAACAAAACCTTGAGATCTCCTATCTGGATAGATGAATCCCCCAATCAAACATGCAAGAATCATGGGGAGAGTCTAGTAATACATAATCATATCCTCCCATCAAATCTATCCTCAAAATACTCTCATTACCGAATACGGCTCTGCAAGCCTCTGTCCCTCCACGATCCTGAAAATCGTACTGGACTAACTCAATGATCACATGGATGTGGAGAATCCTGTAGACATCCTCAAGCGTCACACTAATCTCACCAGTGGGTAGGTGGAAGGTGTTATGCTCGCTATGCTATCTCTCTGCTAAAGAAGGCAGCAATCCCCTATTATGAATAATATTAGGCATGTATAACAAGTGGTGTAATCTGCAAGCATCTATATGTCTCACCTCAACCTATGTAAGCTCTGACACTAAGTGGCGCATAACCAGGAATTTCTCCCGACACTAGAGAACATCGAGTTTCTCCTGTTTACCAAGAGAATTTGATCTCTATCAATCATCAATAATCTATCTATCTATCAAAGAGATCACTAATCTATAAAAAAATGGTACATCTTTTCAAATGAAGCAAATCAGGTTATCAAATCAATCTAAAACTATAAATCATGGTTTTCTATCAATCAATGAGTTCAATCAAACTCTGTTATGCTCTTCATCAGAAACTGCATCGGTTTCTTAGAGCTAATCTATCAATCTATCCAATCAAATCCAATCTGTTGGCATTATACACTTAGATGAGAATGGTTGATGTTGTCATTGATGGAAACCAATTGGTAACATGGTTCACAGGCTATACTGGCAATAGATTTCACTTACCGACACCGATAGTTACAACAAAGGTTATTCACAACGACATTCAGTTACACCGACAACAGATTATACCGGCAGTCCAAGCCAACTTGGAATTAATATTGTTTATGAGAAATGTTTTGTAATGTAATATTATATTTGTATAGCCGACATGATGTATTGTAAAGACTCATATATCTATGAGATCTTCTAGGTCATTTTGAAAAGTAATTAGGTATGTATGGAAGAGGTATATGTTAGCGAATAAACTGTATATACATTTTGATGTAATTATCTTATGAGCAAATAAGAGCAGAGCAGAGCGAAGCAAGGTTTATGTCAGAGGTATTAGATAGAGCTTAAACCGGTACTAGATCCAACATTGCAGATGCTATTTTTGAGCAGTACATTGTTATTGGATTTAACCATCCAATTGTAGTCAGTGGGACTCCATTTTGTTGTTGAGCAGTGAGCTCTAGGCAGTTGGCCTTCCTGCATGTGTAGGCCCCTATTGTACTAAGTAATATCTATTCATATTGGCCAGTGAGTAAATATTGTGGGTCACAAATCCCACTAAGGTTTTTCCCCTACTAGGTTTCCTTGCCAAAAATATTTGTGTATGGTGTGCATTGACTCTTATTCTTTTGTTTCTCTTTACTGTATTATTATTTTCTTATCGGTATATTAATTTGGGTTATAAAGTTGCAAACAAGTTTAAATATTTCATCTACTGGTTAGACACTGATTCACCCCCCCTCTCAGTGTCTTTGGGACTAACCTAGTGTCTAACACAATCAATCAATCATTTATCTTATCAATCAACATTATCAACTCTTCATCAATCAAGACATCAATCAAGTACATATCAATCAAAATGCCTAAATCTAATCATCATCTCAATGAATTTTAACTTGAACAACATTAAACAAATTCATTTGAAACATAAGCGCTAATTTTTTTAACTAAACGTGCTATTCTATTGAACGCAGGCACTAAACCACACATATGCATGAACCTTTTTCACAAAAGCACTAAATCCTGCAACAAAAGTGTAAAACAATCATAAGCGCTACCCTATTCATTATATGCGCAAACACTCAAAGAAAAAGTCCTGACACAATAGATGTGCTAACATACATCATAAAGGCGCTAACAAAATAAACATATGCGCTAAAATATTCAAAAGTGTTAACATCCAATGCAAAAGCACTAACATGTGAAACGAAAGCGTTAAAAAATGATGCTGAAAATAAAAAAAATTTAAAATAACCTCACACACACCAAAAAACATGGAAAATCATACAACAAGTTGCAAAAACAGCTTGGGATAAGGTACATACCGGATACCCATAGTCAGGAGGTCGTTGATATCGTCGAACACACTCAAATCGATGGTTCTCAAACGAGATCACCATTTCGCCACCTCACTGAAGACAATTTTCTTCTCAAGCTGACAAGGATGCAAATGAAATTAAAATTACCTTTGGTTAATTTTATATTTACCATTTGGAAAGGTAATTAATGATATTAAAATGGGGCAATTTTATTTATTTTTCACGAATGAATTTAATTGACGAACTTTTTCACTTATCGTGAGATCAATTGCTTATCCAAATATTTCAACAATTTCACGATCAATCTCTTGAGGGGGAACACAATCAAGATTTTTTACCTCCATCAGGAGCATTATCGAGACTTGATTTAATCTTTGAAGCAATGTTGTCTTGACATCATTTCAAAGAGGGACAAAATGTATACACATAAAAATTGGCTATGAGCAATTAATAAATATTTATATTTATTTAATAATTATTCTTCTATTAAATAGTTAATTTGAAAAGATTAATTTATTTAATTCATTTCATGTCCTTCTATTAATTAATTTAATTGAAATATTTTATTAATTAATTCATTTATCCTTTTCCCCTAATCAATTAATTAAATATCTAATATTTAATTATTCTTCTAATCAATCAATTAAATATATAATATTTAATGGTTATTCTTCTATCCTATAGTCTCAAATATTAAATAATTTCTTAATTATTTAATTCCTTTTCCAAGTCATCCTTCCATCTCCACTTCATCTTTCCTTTGCCAACTCATAAATCATGTAGCTAAAGATATTAATATTTTTTAAATATTACTTCATCACTTACCTCCAACCTCCAAAATAAATGAAATATTGTGTATGTACACATATTTCTTAACCTTCTTCTATATTCTCTCCAACATCCCTACATTTTAAGAAGGACTTGAGTCCACTTGTCCTCTCATGCCTAAATCTTTTCCAACCATCCCTAGATTCCCTCAATCAACAACCCAGTCAAGGTGAGATGAGTGACACTTGTCTTCTCCTTCCCCCTTTCTCTCAACCTTCACCTTTGCTCACAACCATCCAAATTTGCAAATATGATCATGACCGTTGATCCAGGCCACATCATCTTATCCTCTCAAAAGTCTATAAAAATGGGAGTTTGAGTTGAGAAAGAGTTAGTCTTCAAGTGAGTTTTCAAGTTAACCATTTGTGAAATCTTATGCATTCGTGAGTTTTAATCTTGAAGCAATTTAGCATAATCATTTAGCATAAGCAATTAGCATAATCATTTAGCATTCAATATCATAGTATTAGTTAACTATTAGTTACCAGTCTATTCTTCATATGTCATCTTGGAAGCTATCAGTGCTTGTCTGAGAGCACATCATCTGCAACTAGGAACATTGGAGTTAGGACACAATGAGACTTAAATCATGAAGGTAAAAATAATGTTTTTATTTTAATATTCATTTCATGTAGTTTGATTGGTTGAGTTTGGATTTCCTGTAGCATTTCCTTTGTATTTTGTGAAACTAACATGTTGCAGGTAGTATTCTGATGATGAAATTCAAGTCGACACAATTAGTCTTATATTTGTGGCTATTAACATGCAAAGCCATTAACTTGAAAGGAAAGGAAGAGAAAAACAGGAGCAGAGAAGATATCTAGGAAGGTTAAACACGCGTTATATGATCATGATCAACAACAATAGTGTGGGTGAGGGCTTGGATGTTGTCGAAGCTACCAGGTATGCTAAGAGAATTGTTCACGGGATTTTCCTTTTCCTTATCTGTTCATACAATTTTCCTTTGCAACTTCTGTTCATACAATTTTCCTTTGGATTTTTCTTGCAGAGGGTTGGAAATTGAAGACTAGACACGCATTATAGGAACGACAAGAGCAACGGGGGGGGGTTTGAAGAGGAAGTTAAAAATGTTGATTATAGGAGCAGCGGAAGAAATGCGAGCTAGGGTTACATTGGATATGTGAAAGGTATGTGTTCTCATGGTTGGCTCTGGGTTTTATTGATGCATATGTTAAAACCCATGGGTTTTTATTTGTGCATTTGTTTAAATACGCATTTTGGATGTATTTGTGGGTCTGTATTTGTGTGTGTTGTTCTGCAAAATTGGGTCATCGCGTTTGGATCATTGAAACAAACGAACAACTTAAATAATTGTTGTGATTAAAGGCCAATTTTTTAAGTCATCTAAATCAACTATTTGGTTAATTGGTCTCTGCGATTAACAAGCATTGTTTACCGCATACAACTTGGATTAGACAATGTGTGTTTTGATGTATTTATCTTATAATCTATTAAAATTAAGTTAATAGGTTGGTATTAACATAAAATAATTGAATGATCATTGATTTCAAAAGCCAGTCATCACACAATACTTGTAGATTGAATTCATACCTCTCATAATTGAATTAATATCTAACTTATATCTAAGTGTAAATAGTGAAATAATTTTTTTAAATTATATGCTTACCCTAACTGATCCTAAAATTTAACAAATCCCAATTATCTCATTCAGAGTTATGTTGATAGAAGCATAAATCAGGAGAAAATTGTGCCTTTTTTACTATATTGTCCATCGTTCTTTATCACCCAAGCCTCTTATAAACTGAAAGACTTTGCATGAATTATTTATATATAAATGGTTTGTGATTAGTCACAAACACAATGATGTCGACATCAAAATTCAATATCATTTTGAGAGGTTTTTGTTTGTATTGTATGTGCATCCCTGTTGTATGTTGTCATGGACCAAATTTGACTCTTTACAGTTGTTACGATGTCTATGACTCTGAGTATGAACCAACTATTTGTATGTTCTGTGTACTTGCAATTGTTTGGCAATTGGTGTGTAATTTAACGATATTGGCTGATATGTAGCTCACTAGGATGTCGATTTACCAAAAATGGTAGCAGATGTTGGGATTGGAAGTGCAAGATGGTGGTGAAGGTCTCCATCACTTCTCTTCACAAGATATTAGGTGGACCGAAATTTGTGTTGACAATGATTTGACTAAAGACTTTTGTGCGGCGATTCCACTTGCTAGATTGGATGCATTCATCAAGGGGGTATTGTTGGTTGAAAGTTTTGAAACCAAGTGTAGCGTCCTAAAATTGTGACACTTGCAATTTCGACTGCATTTGGGTCTTCACGATGGCGATGCAACATGGAACCTGAATGGAGACCCTGAAACTTGTTCATGACACCAAAAACTGCATTTTTCAGCACTTTGGCTTGATCCTCCTTGCACCCTGCTGTACTTGGAGGTGGGACCATGGTGCCCAGCGCCCTGGTCCTTCAGGACTAGGGCGCCCAGTGCCCTGGTCCCCCAGGACCATGGCGCCTAGCGCCCTGGTCCCTTGCCCTATTTTGGGCCCGGTCTCTTATGGGGCTTTGGGTCTTTAAGTTTGCAAATTGGAAAATAATCTTCCTTGGTCGGCCTAAGGTCAGTAAAATCAGTCTATTAGCCCTAATTGACAAGTATATAAACTACATTTCCTCTCTCAAAAAGGGAGGAGGATATATGTGTGCAAAGGCGCGAAAGCAACATTCAAGCATTCAAGCATTCAAGCATTCCTTCAAGCAATTGATCATTCTAAGTCTCCATTCAAGGCTAAGTGTTGCATTCAAGACAAGGATTCAACCATTGAAGAGGAGATCACTTACAACACATTACATACTACATACATTACACCTTCGTATGTAAGAATACAAACATTCTTACAACAAGGTATCAGTACTTGTTTACATTACAAACATTTACATTTACAACATTCTCATTTCTTGGTTAATTCCAAAATCGGGGTTTGACCTAAAGGCAAACCCCTCATCCCTAATCCCCCAATCGTCCTCTCTTTTCTGTGTGTAGGTTGCAGGTACGCAGCTGTAATTGAAGATCTGGAATCCTTGTGCAGAGACGAACAGATCCACCTTCGTTTCGCGGATTTTTCGGAGGACCGTGTGCACGCTGGGCGCCATCGTCCTGTCAACTTTCACTCAAATTTGTAGAACAGCACCGTCTCGACATTTTACTGCTAATTCCAGGTCCGTAGCTTCATCCTACATTCCTATCTCTGTTTATAAGCGAATATTTCCTACTTTACATGCATTCCTAGTTCAATCTTTCTATCTACATTTCTTTACAAAAGAGGGTATCCTTGATGTCTTAACCCTTGAAACTCATTTAGAATCCAATCTTGCATTGTGTGGGATTGGATCTTGTGGGTTTCAACCCCTCTTTTGAATGTAAAGTCTCCCCTAAGTGAAAACCATCAACCCTAGTGACTCTCCCTTCTCTCTCCTCGGAGTTGGGGAGGGGAGAACAACTAGGGTTTGATTTTTCCACTTTACATTTTGGTGAACCCGACGTGAACATCCTCATTCTGATTATTCATGGTTAGATCTGAAAAATTTGCTTCCTTAATTACATTTCCATGTTTGATCTTTTGCAAATTTTAGAGGCTAATTGCATAAAAACCCTAAAATTTTCTTTTTAAGTAATTAAACTTGTGAAATGTTTAATTGTTAATGATTGTTTCAGATCTACCCTTCTATTGCCAATTGTTAATTCATATTTGTGCTTTAATTCTGAAAATTAAGTGGTTAAGTGTCAAAACCCTAATTTTTAAAACCTCCTTGATTCAACCTTTGACTGATAATTTCACTGATCAAAACACCTCCAAATCAGCTGTAACTTTGGATTCCGCAATAAAATCACAATATCTTTCATCCCTGAAAATTTGGAAAAAAGTTGCGAGGACCATGTGCACCCCAAGCGCCATCGTCCCCGACATTTTTTCCGAAATTTCGGGAGCTAGATCTTACTGTATTTTTCTGCTAAAATCCAAAATTTTGGCTGATTTTATCAAATTTAACACTTTCAAAATTAAAGTCAAAGTTGGTCTAGTGATTGCTTGGATTAAGGCTTCTAATCATTCAAAAATTGTTGAAATTAAAATTCCTATCAAAATTGTGTTTCTTACAGTCCTAAATCTGAAGAGTGTGTTGGCATTCATTCGAAATTTCAGTGCTTTATTCAAATTTTTGCAGTTTGTGACTTTTGAAATTAAGTGTTTAATTGCAACAACCTTGATTTCCACTTTCAAAATTTGAATTTTGCATGAAATCGAGTCAACTTTTAAATTTCAAAGCCTGCATTGCTTTCAGTATTCCCTCTAAAATCATAAAATTCAAAATTTCAGTTTCCCTCTCTTTTTCAAAATTTAAATTTTACATTTTTCAACAATCTTGGTAGGGTTCAATTTCGAGATTGCAACTTTAATTTGGCCCATCTACAAATCATAAAATCACTCAATTTTTTCAGATTAGCTTTAAAATCATCATAACTTTCATCCCTGAAAATTTTGAAAAAATTTGCGAGGACCGTGTGCACTCCGTTCGCCACAGTCCCGAACATTTTTTTCAAAATTTCGGGAGATTGTCCTGATTGTATTTAACAGCTTAAATCTAGGAGATTGGCTGATTTTATTGAAATTTGCTACCTCTAAAATTCAAAATCTTCTCTCTCTCTTTAGTGCATGAGTTTTGCAACAATAAGCCCTACTTACACTATTCCCGTTAGACGAAGCCTTAGAATTAAGTCCTTCCAAGGTGTAATTACCGAGGAGATGGAACCTAATTTGAATGGCCTTTTTAACGAGGACATGGGTAATTCCTCTAATCCTCTTAATGATGAAGAAGCTCTCCATGAGGTTTCTGTAGAACAACTTTCGAAATTGGATAACCAATTTGATGATTTTCAACAATGGATGTCTCAAGAATACCCCGATAGCGAAGCTCTTTCATTAATTGAGGGTCTAAAATGTATGGTTCAAAGTGATAAGAATGGAATTGATATTTTGCGTGGTATTTCACACATTGTGGATTTGAATGTGATGCCTATGAAAAGTTGTGCCGAAACCTTAGGTTATACACAACCTCCTACTCAAGGTAATCATTCTATTTCTTTGACAACTTCTATTGCTAGTATACCTACTTTTACATCAAACATAATGACTACTTCAACACAAGATATTCCCCCTATGATCACCAGTCATGGGGGCAATCCCTCTTCTTCAATCAACCCTCTGCCTTCATTTAATCCAACTTCTTCATTCACTCCTTCAATGAGTGTTCCTATTATATCACCACAAATGAACATGACGCAAGGGGGCAATTCATTTAACCCTTCCATTCCTCCTTGTAGTGTTCCTCCTTTCCAGTCATCTCCTATGACTAACTATCATAGTGTCCCACCACCTTACTCTCTACCTTCTTTCAATAACATAACACCTCCATCACAATCTAACATGTCTAATATGAACTCTTCGACTGAAGCGACCATTAACAATCTTGCACAAACTGTCTCTTCTTTACAGCAACAAATTGCCTCTATGAATCAATCTAAGTTTAGTGTGCCCACATTTGATGTTGCGAGCCCACTTTCTCTTGACATTGTTCGAGCTATTCCCCCTAAACATGTTGAAATTCCGCATTTGGAGCTTTATAATGGTAAGGGTGATCCTCTAACACATGTTAAGACCTTTCAAACAATATGTACCGATTTTGCTTATGACCAAAGGTTGCTTGCAAAACTGTTTACTAGAACATTAAGAGATAAAACCCTACAATGGTATTTCTCGTTGCCTTCCTATTCTATTTCTTCTTTCGAACAACTTGCAAATGCTTTTATTCAACAATTTCAAAACAATATAAGCCCTAAAGTTACTTTGATTGATTTAATGCATTGTAAACAAGGTGTTAAAGAAAAAGTGACTGACTTCATTGGTAGATATAAGCATTTGTATGCTCAAATTCCTTTTCCAGTGCCTGACAATGATATTCAAAGAATCTTTATTTCTAATTTACAAAAAGATATTAGAGAAAAACTCCTGTTTTCTGAGTTTACTTCTTTCCAATAGTTGTGCACAACTCTTCTCAATTATCAACTGACTGTGAGTCAAATGGAACAAGCAAATCCTATGGCTCTGAGTGATAAGGGTGATAGTAGTCAACAACCATTTGGGAAGTTTAAACCGAACAGAGAGTCCATTAAATTCAATGAAAACATCATCAACAACAATGTGAATGCGGCATCAGGTGTGCCTCCTATTTCTAAGTTTTTCAAGAAAGAAAGAAAGTTCACTCCTTTGAATGAATCATTGCATAGTATTATGAATAAGTTATTGGAACAAAATGTGCTTACTCTTCCTCCTATAAGGCAAATAGACCCTGCAAAGATTAATTCACCCTATTTTGATAACAAATCTTTTTGTCAATTTCATCGTCATCCTGGGCATGATACTGAAAAATGTTTTGCTTTAAAGGGTAAAATTCAAGATTTGATTGATAATAATACTATCTCTGTTTCTGGTGTGAAGGATAAAGGCAACACATCTGTAGCTCCTCCTAACCAAATCTTCAGATTTTTACTGATCCATTACCTTCTCATACCTCTAATGCGATTGATACTACTGATTCCTCTGTCTCACCTAATGATCTTGTGTCCATGACTCCGAATGTGATTAACTTTGTAAAGCAGCAGAAAATCCCTAAAGAACCTTCCATCACCTTTGATTCTAGTGAAACTATTAGGGCACCTGATGGTCCTTTATATATAGTTGCAAAAGTCAAGAATACACCTTGTCGTGGAGTGCTTATTGATCCTTCTTGTATGGTTAATGTCATTACTGAAGAATTTCTTTTTACTTTGCAATTGAATCAAGTGATTTATGATGAAACAAATGTGGTTGTGAAACTATTTGATGCATTTTCTTCTCCTGCAATTGGTTCTATTACATTACCTATTAAGGTCCATAACAAATCCCTTGATGTAGACTTTGCTATTATTCCATCGTCCGAACAATTTCGTGTGAAGCTAGGCTATCCTTGGCTATCTTCCATGAAAGCTATTGCTTCTCCTATTCACAAGTGTTTGAAATTTCCCCATAATGGTGAAGTTGTTACTATCAATCATAGTCTCTTTAAACCAGCTGAAAGAACTTCTAGCGTTCCTATTGATTACTTTTGGCCTAAACAATTCCAATATCTTCCACTGCGAAGTGATCATCTTTTCAAATCTTATCAAAAGTGGAAAAAAGATATGATCCTATCTCTAAGTGGACCTAGAACACCCAAACTTGACATTCCTATGATTCTTGGGAAGGAAGTTCTTCCTTTGAAAGATAAAACTAATGTCTTTCCTCAAGAAGATTCCCAACCCATCCCTATGGATGTGACTATGTCTATATCTAATAAACTTCCTAAAAGTAGACCTATACCTCCTCATCATGATGGACTTGGTCTCCTTCCTAAACCAAATATTCCTCCGTTATATGGAGCAATTCCTCCTCCTTCCTCTTATGGAGAGAAGAGACCTTCCTCTTCTCCTATTGTTCAACCTAAGAGACCACAACCTAAACACCCAAGTGATAAGGATGAGAAAATTCCTCCTCCTCAATCTTCTCAACTTCCTACTAAGACTAGACGAAATCGTTCTGCACGTGAACACCGATGAAAGAATCGTCTTAGAGCTCAGGCAGCTGCTTCTCAAACTTTGCAATCCCCAAAAACACCTTCAGCTAGTATTATTCCATTTTCTCCTCAGTCGACGATTGAGCCGAAATCTCCTAAACATAAGATGCATGATGGTCTTGATCCTGTGCGAGTTAAAGATCCTATTTTTATAAATATTGATGATGATATAGATGAAAATGTTATTCATGATGAAAATGTTACTCCTGTTCATTCTGATAGTGAATATGAATATGTTGATGTTGATAACCATTTATCTAACAAATTTTCTAAAGCACTCATCCTAGCTCCTGGACAAGAACACCGTGGCTTGGGATATGAACATAGCCCTTGTTTGGATCTTGTGATAGCTCCATCTGCTGTGTTGGATGTTCCTCCTCTAGCGTGTTTCCTACCTTCCTGAAATATTGATCAGCAAGATCAGGGGGTAGATGATGTGCTAGACTAGTTCATTAGCATAGCAGACTCTCTCCTCCTCTCTTTTGTTACTTCTTCTATGTGTTATTCTCATTCTTCTATTTGTTGTCCTTAGTATTGTCTACTTGAGGACGATGCAAAGCATTGAGATCTCTTTTGGTCTCTTTCATGTTGACTCAAAAGACACATGTGTTCCCTTCTTCTAGGTGACCTTCCTTGATTGGGGAATGAAGAACAATTATGCATACATACATATGATATACATGAATTATCATACAGCATACTGACCCCGAGGAAAGCGAAGTCACCTTGTGCTTTGTGTTTTGTGTCTATTATCCTTGGGCTTATCTCACACTTGGGGGCTAAATCCTTGTGATAACGTGCTCCTTTCCTTTCTCATTTCTTATATGTATCACTACCTTAAAGCAATCACCCCCTGTGAGGCGTGTGCGATCGCTTTAACGTAGGGGGGCATACATCCCATTCATATCTTTTCAAGATACTTCAAAATTTCTTGACAAATTTAGCTTTGCCTTGAAAATTTTTGATATCTTTCTTGCATGACTCATAGTGAGGGAACCTTACTACTGATAGTCATGGTTCTCCCTCGTGATCTTCCCTTTTACTTTGTCAATCTTAGTTGTAAGATCCTTAGTCCACTGGGGGCTTGGTGTATCTTGCCTCCTTGACGTGGTGAAAGCTTTTCAATGTTGTTTCCTTGTACTTTACTGAAAGTATGAGCGTACGCTTATACTCCCGCTAAAGTGGGGGCTAAATGTAGCATCCTAAAATTGTGATACTTGCAATTTCGACTGCATTTGGGTCTTCATGGTGGTGATACAACATGGAACCTGAATGGAGACCCCGAAACTTGTTCATGACACCAAAAACTGCATTTTTCAGCACCCTGGCCTGATCCTCCTTGCACCCTGCTATCCCTGGAGGTGGGACCATGGCGCCCAGTGCCCTGGTCCTTCAGGACTAGGGCACCCAGTGCCCTGGTCCCCCAGGACCATGGTGCCCAGCGCCCTAGTCCCTGGCCCTGTTTTGGGCCCGGTCTCTTATGGGGCTTCGGGTCTTTAAGTTTGCAAATTGGAAAATAATCTTCCTAGGTCAGCCTAAGGTCGGTAAAATCAGTCTATCAGCCCTAATTGACAAGTATATAAACTACATTTCCTCTCTCAAAAAGGGAGGAGGATATATGTGTGCAAAGGCGCGAAAGCAACATTCAAGCATTCAAGCATTCCTTCAAGCAATTGATCATTCTAAGTCTCCATTCAAGGCTAAGTGTTGCATTCAAGACAAGGATTCAACCATTGAAGAGGAGATCACTCACAACACATTACATACTACATACATTACACCTTCGCATGTAAGAATACAAACATTCTTACAACAAGGTATTAGTACTTGTTTACATTACAAACATTTACATTTACAACATTCTCATTTCTTGGTTAATTCCAAAACCGGGGTTTGACCTAAAGGCAAACCCCTCATCCCTAACCCCCCAATCGTCCTCTCTTTTCTGTGTGTAGGTTGCAGGTACGTGGCTGTAATTGAAGATCTGGAATCCTTGTGCAGAGACGAATAGATCCACCTTCGTTTCGCGGATTTTTCGGAGGACCGTGTGCACGCCGGGCGCCATCGTCCCGTCAACTTTCGCTCAAATTTGCAGAACAACACCGTCTTGACATTTTACTGCTAATTCCAGGTCCACAGCTTCATCCTACATTCCTATCTCTATTTATAAGTGAATATTTCCTACTTTACATGCATTCCTAGTTCAATCTTTCTATCTACATTTCTTTACAAAAGAGGGTATCCTTGATGTCTTAACCCTTGAAACTCATTTAGAATCCAATCTTGCATTGTGTGGGATTGGATCTTGTGGGTTTCAACCCCTCTTTTGAATGTAAATTTTCCCCTAAGTGAAAACCATCAACCCTAGTGACTCTCCCTTCTTTCTCCTCAGAGTTGGGGAGGGGAGAACGACTAGGGTTCAATTTTTCCGCTTTACACCAAGTTTGTCCAAAAGAGGCATACTAAAGATGATAATAGTAGTGTGCACGATAGCCATAGGACAAACATGTGCAGTCGGTTAGTAGTAACATTATTTGGAATGCTTTGTCTATGTTTAATGACATATCGACTCTTGCTTAAAATATGATAGTTTTTATGTTTAAGTTATTGGTGTTCTTACGGACCAAAAAACAATAGGAATAAGCCACCGCCTCTGAAGCAAAATCATGTGTATCAAAAAAATTACGGTTATACATGGTATTTCATTGTCAAGGTGTTATATGGTAAGGCAAACGTGGTGATCTTGATATACAAGCAACTGTTGCATGTAGACAACAATGGTACATTATGTCATGGTGTGCATGATACCATCAACGAGTTGTGCTCATAATTTGCACCAAATCTGTCCAACAGATGCAAAACATATATAGAGAGCTTATTGGCGATGAACGCCAATGTCAATGCTATAATGGACAGACACCTTGATGATCCTATTTTTTGTAGCATGTTGAGGAAGAGAGATTCATTCCTAATACGAAAGGATGTTAGGAATGTGACGAAAAGGGTCCGCTCTATTCGATCACGAAAGCATGCGAATGATTCCACAAGTATCTTAAAATGGAAAAAACAAGATGAGAGTAATTTTTTTTTTCTTTTTCTAGCAGCTAGAAGGTCCTGACACACCTTTCATTATGGGAATACAAATGCCTTGGATGCTTGACATGATGGTTCGATGCTCACATGAGTCAATCATCTCGATGGATTCTACATTTGCAATGAATAAATACAAGGCAAGTCTCCTTAAACTCCTTGTAATGAGTCTTCCTCATGTTTTGAAGTTGCCCATTGCATTTAATTGTAGATGGAAATAATTATTGTGTTTGTTTCTAAAAACAATACCAATTATATTCATTGCTCGTGTTTGACGAACAATAATTCGGGGGTGCCCGTTGCATGGGCAGTGACATCAAGAAACAAGATCGAGGACCTTGAGGTGTGGTTGGTGGAGTTGCAGAGACGTGCAAAGGAAAAGAGGCCTGATTGGAGGATCAATGTATTCGTCATAGATGATGCGAGTGTAGATACAATACGTGCATATTTCAATTGTTAGTCTACTTCAAATGAAATAGTAAGATATGTTTCTCTACTATTTTTTGTATATTGATCAGGCATGATTAATCGTTGACTTTGAAATAAGACTATTTTTCAATGTCATGTGATGCTTTGTATCTGGCACATGCGACAAGCATGGTTGAAGAATGTCTACAAGTATGCGACAAAGGAAAGAGAAATGGACATTTTTCGCCGTTTAGGGCAGATAATGATGGTAATGCATGAAAGTGAAGAGTTTACTACTCAGCAAGTGCACAATTTCTTTTGAATTCGCTGATCAACAATGTTTTTAAGAGTACTTCCACAACACAGTTTCGAGATGGCCATATTGGTGAGTTTTGCATTACCTTAGATTTTCCCTCCCCAACTTGTTAACTCTTTTGTTGCAACAATTGTCGCATTCGTTTGATCATTGACACCTTCTTCTTTTTTTGTCTTTTGGGTAACAATGTGGGCGAAAAACTTCAAGAATTTCCCTCAAGCTAACCAGGACACAAATAATGCCATCGAATCATACCATGGAAAATTAAAGGTGTTGCACCTAAGAGACAATACGAAGATGTGCACAAGGAGGATGGATAATCTGTATTACAACTTTTCCTATAAAGTGGAGCCATTCTACAAGAAAAAGCGATTGTTGCAATATTATGGATTCATTAGAAACTATAGGTTGTCACATTTGCGAACTAGCATGGAGAGGGCAAAGGAAATTCCTGATGTCAATTTTTTTCCAGATGACACGAATTTTGGTTCATACTAGGTGAAAAGTTAGTCCTCTTGCAATTGGTATGTGGTTATGAAATGCAGTGATCACTTGTACATATGTGACTATCCATGGAGTTTGCAAGGAAACATATGCAAGGATTCTTTGAAGGTTGCTGCAATGGTTGACAACTCATTTAATGATTCATGTATTTTAGGTAAGTTGATGTCAAGTAAAACTCAACTTGTTTGGTTTGTCAATGTTTATGTATGGTGATTTAAAAGATCTGCACTTCACTCTAAGATATTGTTTCATGCAGAACCTATTCCTATGTCAACTCCAATATCTAATAACATTAATGAACATCCAACACCTCTGTCGGTTGTCGATACGCTTTTTTTTTATGACTATGGTTTTTAATAAAACCATTGAAATTTATGTTTATAGAGGGACATGATGGTATACATTCGTGGACAAAATTTATATTTTTGGTATTTTCCTGTATCTTTTGTGAAAGAATATTTATTTATAGTGAGATTGGTCCATTTTTATTTTGTTTTCTTGCATGTGCAACCTACATGTCAAACTTTAATGTAATATAAATTTAAAATTCACTCCATGTATATCAAAAATAATATCAATAGAGAGACCACACCACTGGTCCCTATATTCCATACATCAAAGTAACACAATACACTATATTACATACAATACACTAACACGATATGTTAAATTACATAAATCACAACAACGTGACATGTTATATATTATTTCTTTCTATCTTTCCTTTACAACAACATGTTATAATGAAAATTTTGATGAGGCGTGGTGTTGTTAACAAGCTCAATGTGACATTGATATCCTCGAAATAAGATTTTATGTATGTGATACAATGCCATTACTAATGCATATTAATTGATAAAAATGAGGATGCCCTATTCTTAAAAATTTGAATGCCCACTGACTTGCAAAGTACGTTCATTGTAACCATAACAAAACTCATTGAAAAGGGTAGATGTTACATGTATGAATCCATAATACCATGACTTCTTCTTGGGAGGATATTGGGTTTCAGACAAAGGAACATTAAACTCATACACAGAGAAGTAAAAGTTAATTAAATATAAAAGTAATAATAATTTTCTTATACAATTGATATTGCAACAACAATTAAGTGTTAAAACAATTCAATTTATCAATAGAATGATCAATTAACTCATACACATTATGTTACATTTATTCATACACATTATGTTACTATGTTATTAATAGAATTTAGTTCATTTGCTGCAAATGAAACCCATCAACACACATACATTTTCATTTGAAAAGACAATTTGAAAATGTTGTAAGCATATGAAACTCATATAACAGATGGACAACAAAATGAGATCAGAACAAAAAATGATATCTTTGATTGATCTTCAATAAACTGAGTGTTGGTACTCAAATCTACAGGTTCCAACACTCTAGAGAAATAGCCACTGAATCATGGTTAAGTGGTAGGACTGGATTTGGCCAATGAACAAAGTGTAGCACCCTGACTACGACTTTCTACTCTTTAGGCTTTGCAAAACCTAGGTGGGTATCCCTATAATAACATCACTTTGATATTCTTATTTTCTTGACAAGACATTGTACTTTAGCAGATGTTTCAATGAAAATATACCAAGGAAAGACTAAAAAAGACTTTGTACTCTTTGGCTCAGACCTTATTTTATGTCACCTTTTGGTACATTGAAACTTGTTCTAATCTACGCTATTCCTAAACTTAATTCTAGTGCTGAAAACAAATAAATTTTAATGATTGATTGATTCTAAAATTAGGAAAACATGACCAGTGCTTACTTTCTAGGGAATACAGAGTCAAAACAAGACCATGAAACTTACAACAATGTGGATTTAGGTTTTAATCCCACAGAGATATTTGAACATAAATGTCTTGCATAAACATTCAACTCAATCTAACATTAGTTCATCCTATGTTGTAGTATTTTTTGATAGAATTTAATTTATTTGCTGTAAATGAAACCCATCAAATCACACACATAATCATTTAGAATGGACAAGCTTACAACACTCTAAGCATTTGAAAGTCATACAACTCATGAACTCAAAATTGTATCTCTCTTGATTTCAAAATATGTCTTGGAGGCTTCTTCCTTAGCCTCTTGAAGCTTTCTAGTAGCCCTTTCCAATTCCTCAAGCCTTATTACCCCCAGGGTCCCTGCCTCTTCTTTATTCAATTTCTCCTTTGGTTTACAATTCTCAATGACTAACAAATTTTAATCATGATACTACTTGGCCAAAGTATCCCTCAAAGCAATATGTTTTGCTTCTAAGTCTTGGATTACCAATTGAGCAAATTGTGTTGCATGGGAAGTGAAAGAAACAACCTCTCCTATTGTGGTGTTGCTGACTGTCATTAGGATTTCTTCTCCCTGTTGTTGCTCTAGCCCAAAAGGAACAATCAACCTATTTACACTTGATCCCCTGGCCCAAACTACAAAGGCTTTGATAATTACATTTAACACTAGACCCATAGTTTTTATATTCTTTTGCATACCTTGGGTCATTCTACCTAACAAATTGGTCTAACAAAAATAGTTTCAAGTGATCCCATCATGGAACTAGAATCATGCCACTATTGGCCACCATTTCTCTAGCTTCCTCGAGGGTGCATTGAATTTTATTGGGGTCAATATTTACTTCTTCTCCCAGAGCTACATTTCTTAGTTTTTCTTTAAGCCAAAAATACTTAAACTCCAGGGAATCCACAAAATTATCATCTTTGCTTTTTTACGTCGTGTCAATCACCACATGGGGCAATAAAGGCTCTGAAATCACCGTGTTTCCTTATCCCAGGTGTCGCTTTTCACATTTTCTCATTGCTTTGGGATAAATTTTCATCATTTCTAGCTTTGCTTCTTATCTCGGGGTCCTTTTCTTTATCTATTGCATCCTTCTGGGATAAGAATTACTTTGAAAAATCACTGTTCTTTTATCTTGGAGCATTGCTTTCATCTTTGTCACTTATACTTACTGAACACTACACCCTTCATCCCCCAAAATAACTCTCTCCTTGTCTTTCTTCATTATTTTTACCTCGGAGCCTCAAATGATGTTTCTCTTAGCCCCCTAGGATAAGCTTTCCTTTGTATCTCCTTTGATTCCTTATCCCAGGCCATTTGCTTTTAGTCTTCGCAGCCTTCCAGGATAAGGATTTCTCTATTTATTATTCCTTTTCCTTATCCTGAACGTTAGCATATTGAAGCTAACTTCGTGTATATTTTCTTCCTCCAGGATAATTCTCTGCTTAGATTTCCTTTTTATCGTTATCCTGAAATAATTTAAAATAATTCACTACTCGATTCGAGGTATTTTCTTCATGCCAATGGCTTTATATTTTTATCCCAGGCTCTTCTTTCTCTTTTCTTTGAACCCCACGGGACAACCCTTTCCTTTGTATTTTCTTATCCCAGAGCATAGCCTTTGACTTTGAAAAACCACTCGGGGCAAGGAAAGAATTCTTCGTTCCTTTGTAAAATTATCCCGGGGCCTATGGGGACAGACTAGAGACTTCCTCGAGGCAAATTTCCTTCTTCATGATCCCTTAGTAAGATTTATCCTAGACGACCTTTGGATGTCATTCTTCACTCCTCGAGATAACTTTTCCTTCTCTGCTCCACTATTTTCTTATCTTGGTCAACATATTAGAGACCCTTATGACACCCCATGTTATTGACTCATCATGTTATTGACACATCATGTTATTGACCCGTCATGTTATTGACTCGTCATTTTATTGACTCGTCATGTTATTGACATGTCATGTTATTGACCCATCATGTTATTGACATGTCATGTTATTGATACGTCATGTTATTGACACGTCATGTTATTGACACATCATGTTATTGACGCGTCATGTTATTGATACGTCATGTTATTGACACGTCATGTTATTGACATGTCATGTTAATGACCCGTCATGTTATTGACCCATCATGTTATTGACATGTCATGTTATTGACTCATCATATTATTGACTTGTCATGTTATTGACTCATCTTGTTATTGACTTGTCGAGTTATTGACATGTCATGTTATTGACACGTCATGTTATTGGCACATCATGTTATTGACTTGTCAAGTTATTGATACGTCATGTTATTGACCCACCATGTTATTGACTCGTCATGTTATTGACATGCCATGTTATTGATCCGTCATGTTATTGACTCATCATGTTATTAAGTCATCGTGTTATTGACTCGTCGAGTTATTGACACGTCATGTTATTGACTCGTCATGTTATTGACACATCATGTTATTGACACCATTTGTTATGACTCGTCATATTATTGATACGTCATGTTATTGACACCATTTGTTGATGACTGGTCATGTTATTGACTCATCATGTATGATTATGATCCCCATGGGATAAGATTTTTCTCTTTGTTTTACTTTGCTTTCTTATCTCGGGCACCATTTCTTTAACCCTTCTAGTCCCCTGGGATAAGCAATGTGATTTTGCTTATCTCATTTCTTTCCCTGGAGAGTCGAGCTTCCTAAGAGTCATGTCAGCGAATAAAAGTTACCACAAGGAGATTTCAAGTTGGTTCTGAAAGGCCCCAAAATTGTTTTACAAAGAGATGTGGAATGCTTTCCTTTCCCTAGATGACTTTTCAAGGTTAAAGACTATGCCCTGGGATAAGAAAATATAAAGGGAAAAGGTTATCCCGAAAGGTTCCAGAGGAAAAGAAAGCGGGGCCCGGGGTAAAAAATGTAAAGTGAGAGATAAAGAGAATTTCATCCCAAAGCGGTTAGCAAAGCATTTCTGGTGGACCTGGGATAATAATATAAAGGGAAACAAAGAAAAAGTTACCTAGAGGGAGAGAGAATATACAGAGCCAGAATTTGGATTTAAGTGAGAATATGCATATGGTAATTGGGGCTCCGAGATAAGAGAGCTAGTAAATAAACAGTGAAATCTTTATCCCAGAGGGTAGCATAGATCAAAGAAAGATGGCCCGAGATAAATAAGTGAAGGGAAATACAAAAGAAGGCTTATCCCAGGGGGCAGAGAAAGGTATCCTGAGAAGCTTCGCGATAAAAATAACAAACAAAGATGAAGTGAAAAGTTACCCCGGGAGGCACAAGGTGTAGTGGCAACTGGATTTTGGGTTTTAGTGAAAATAAATAAAAGAAAGACAAAGCTCTCCTCTCGGATAAGAAAATAATGAAACTCATTGTAAATTTTATCCCTAAGAGATGTGAAAGATAGAGAGGAGCCTTGGGATAAAAAACAAAGCCGAAGATAGTGAAATTTTATCTTGAAGCAGTGAGTAAAGTTGCAAAAGATCGCGCGAGATGAGTAAACATGGTGATTTAAAGGCTTTTATTGCCCCACATGGTGATTGACACAACATGAAAAGGTGGTAATAGAAGATGGTAGCAACTCAGTGGTCTAGAGGGAGGCAAGGGATGATCATGGTCATTCAATTGATCATCAACGGTGGAAATTCAAACTTCTGAGCTAATGGCCACTTTTCTTCGCATGGAGGAATTAAATGGCATCACAATAAAAGAAAGAACTTGATCGCATTCATCTTTGCAAAGAATTTAGGTGATCAGAGAGCATTTGCAGAGTGAGCAGAGGGTGAATTCAACCAGTTCAAAGGCGTCCAATCATGAGCAACAAACCAATAAGTGCAATTCAATATTTTTCTATGTTTTTAGTTGAAGTACCCATAGGAATTGCAAGTGTTTTTAGAGCCCTAGGCTTTATTTTCTACTCTTTACAAGTTTAGTCATGGCCTCCCCAATTGAGAAAGTCACTAGTCTGATTACTGAGAAATCCCAGGAAGCTGAAGCCAGTTCCAGTGACCCAAAAATTACCCTGGTTGTTCCTATAAGCATGGTTGCCCCATTGCGAGAGTTGCAAGATACCTACACTATAGAATCAAACCATGAGCCCAAACTTGAAATAACTCCTACCCAAACTGAGGAGGGTGAGGCTAGTGCTCCCTGAAAATAAACCAAAAGGAAGAGAGGTTCAAGGAAGGTGATAATTGAGGTGTCAGAGGGATCAGAGGAGGAAACACCAAATAAAAAGGATGTGAAGAAGAAGACCCCTCCCAAAAAGAAGGCATAGTCTACCTCTGTTGCAGAGGAAACCCCAACCCCAAAGGCAAGAAAGATGACTCCCAAGAAGAGAAAATCAAATAAAGATGGTGAGGCAAAGGCTTTTGCAGAGAAAGAACTCATACAATAGACCCCTCCAGTGATTGAGAAGGAGGAAGTTGTAGAGAAGCCAACTGAGGTAGCATAGAAGGAAGAAGAAACACCAAAGAGAAAGGAGGTGAAGAAATAGACCCCTCCGAAAAAGAAGGCTAATTCTACCTTCATTGCAGAAGAAACCCCACAATACCATGAAGAAATAGTTGCCTTAGCTAAGCCTCCTAAAACAACTGTTGAGGTTGAGAGGGACACTATGATAAGATTAGAGGAAATAGCCCAGAAGCCAGAGCAACCTGGGTCCTAAGCCAAGATTTGTTGGAGTTGCTCCCATCTCGAGCACATTAGATTTGACAAAGATAAGATGGGGAGACAAGGCAGATGGGTGCAAAGATGCCATCATAGGGCACAAGGGGTGGGATGTTTTTCATGCCTTCTATGGAAATAGAGACCAAACAAGCCCAATTCACAACCCATGGAAGCTAAACATAGGGAATCTGGTGGTCCCAAATGTGTTTGTGGAGCCAAAGATATCAGGGAATTGGCCAAGAAGTTTGACACCCCAAGCATCACTGTTAGAAACCTCCAGGGGCAAGTTATTTTGGACATATCTCAAAAAGCTATCGTAGAATGTTTTGGGTTGGATGGGACAACCATCAAGGGGATCAACAAGAAGGCCTTGTTGAAAATGTATGAAAAGAACAAGGGAAGGATAAGAAGAGAATATCTACCAATGTTTTTAAGAAAACTCTCCAAGTTCACCCCCAGCTATATTTTTCCATCTGAGACAGCCATTTGCACTGGACAAATTTGAAACATATTTTATAAGAACATATTATGCCTTGTGCCAGGTCTTGTGAGAGGATTGTGGGCTCACATTGTTGCCGGTAGTTTACATGATGCTAGTAGTATTCATTCAACACCCGACTACCAATGTCCTTTTTGACTTTGCAACCATTCTTTAGACCACGTTATGTGAGAGCCTGGTTAAGGAAAAAGATGAAAAGACTACGCTGAATTTTGATTACTATTATTTGGTGTTCCATCTCCTTTTGTATCAGAACATGTCAGTCTGGTCCCCAAAGATGAATATCAGGATGTTGGATCTATAGATAGGGTTGCCATGGCTGGTTCAGAGATGGACAAAAGTGTGGGACAAGGGAAGGGCTCTCAGTTTGGAGACTATTGTTTATTCTCTGATTATTTTGTCAAGAAGATTTTGGATATATTGAGTGTTGAATTACCAAGGCTTCTCGAGCATATAGTTAAAATGTTGAAAATCTAGGCATGTAGAGCCCCGATTGTACAATATGCAGAGGGATCTTTTAGCCACAATTTTGGAGATTTCTTTTTCTACCAGGACTGCACTATCATTAGGTGCTATGGTTTGAAAAGGCTCCCCATAGGTTGCCCATTTTTGTTTCTCCTAGAGTTGTATTCTTAGAATTCATGTGGGAAATGATGTGGGTTGACAAGGATCAAATCCCGGAGAGGAAGGGGAGGCATCTCCCTAAAGCCACTATATTTGGAGAATTTGAAAGTGGTTGTGATAACTTGGAAAAGATCTAAGATTTTTTGGTCAAAAACTATAGATTCAAAAGGTGGGAATTGCCAAGAATTATGACCCTGAGGGGTGTATAGGGGACTTAAGGCTAAATAAGTTCAAGGATAGGAACTATCATATTCAATTCTATGAAAGTGAATATTTGTTGAGGAATGCTATTTCAGGGAAGTTGTCCAAAGAAATAAAAAATGGGACACGCTGAAGAAAATTTAAAGGGAGAGGATGGAAGAAGATAAGAACTACACAGGGCTACTCAGAACAAAGTTCCAATCTAATATTGCAAGGATGATTATCCTTCTCCGGTCTGTAGATAAGATCATTGAAGATGAAATCGAAAGGAGAGAGACCAAAGAAAAAGGGCAGAAATTTGAAGAGCATCCTATTGCAGACATCCCCATATTTTCCAAGAAGGGGGTGGTCATCAAGGAAGAGGTGCATCTCGAGTCTTCAAAGACAACAACTAAGGGTAAAGGGCTGGTGGTGGGAGAATAGGGACAAAAGCTAGAGGAACATCCTATCATCGACATCCCTACATTTTACAAGGAGGGAGTTGTCATCAAAGGAGAGGGGCAGCCAGAGACTTCAAGGTCAAGCACCAAGGGTAAAGGACCGATGGTGGGAGAGATTAGAAGGGTAGAGAAAGGTAAAACTAGGATCTTAGATTTTGTTGATATCACTGAGATCGATGATCCAAATGTGCCCCCTCCTTCCCCTCCAAAGGATTTTTTCCATGAAGAGGCACTTGCTAAGCAATTGGATGAAAATTAGAGAGCTCTGGTCCCAAGTGTTATTCTGGCTGAGGAAGTGGATGATGAAAGGATGACTGCTGCAAAGGAATTCATGTCAGATGACAATTTTGTGAATTCCCTAGAGTTTAAGTCTTTTTGGCTTAAAGAAAAACTAAGAAATGCAGCTCCGAGGGAAGAAGTAAATATTGATCCCAATAACATTCACTACACCCTTGAGGAAGCTAGAGAAATGGTGACCAATAGTGGCATGATTCTAGTTCCTGGATGGGATCATAAGAAGCTATTTTTGTTAGACCAAGTTGCTAGGCAGAATGACCCAAGGTATGTGAAAGAATATGAAAACTATGGGTTCGTAGTTAATAAAAATATCAAAGCCTTTGTAGTTTGGGCTAGGGGATCAAGTGTAAATAGGCCATTTTTTCTTTTTGGGCTAGAGTAGCAGTGGGGAGAAGCAATCCTAATAATGGCCAGTGACACCATAAAAAGAGAGGTTGTTTCTCTGACTTCCCATGCAACACAATTTTCTCAGTTGGTAGTCTAGGACTTAGAAGAAAAACATCTTGCTTTAAGAGATAATTTGGCCAAATAGTATCATGATTATAATTTGTTATTCATTGAGAATTGTATACTAAAGGAGAAATTGATTAAAATAGAGGCAAGGACCCTGAGGGGAATAAGGCCTGAGGAATTGGAAAGGGCTACTAGAGAGATTCATAAGGCTAAGGAAGAATCCTCTAGGACATATTTTGAAATCAGGAGAGATACAATTTTGAAGGTAGCTGGCAGAGTCATGGATAGATTGTAATGCCCGACAAAATACCCTAGATAAATTAAAACTACTAACACAATAATGGAGATTAAATTTTTTTTATTAACATCTATTAACAACTAATGTGTCATGTAACATCTCCATCTAATTACATTCATTAACCAATAACCATTATGAACACACATCATTACATTAATTACGTAAGCAGAAATAACATAACATCATTAATCTCTCTAAGATACTTCAACGTCATTACTTATTTTACCACCATACTGACATCCTACTCACATGATAAAGATATTCCATCTTAATTTAATGCATCGTATTCATTTCCTCACAAAGAGATATACAACCTACCAAATTATCTATCCATCATGATATGCACATTCCCTCAGAAATGTAAGATAATCCCATATTCATACATTCATTTTATGCACCAAATCTATATGTGTTTTAACCCATCATTTCCTTTCTACATGCTCTTATAATTTTCCATAATAGTGCAATCCTAATGCATGGGTATAATCCATCGTTACTAGTCCATTTAAACATACTTCAATCGTATCTAATACTAACATGATCTCATTCCATCTATTATGATTATCTACTCATAAATGTATAAATCATAGTTCATTCTTCAATCCACATGATAAACTAAATTCCCTTATTTCTTTACTTAATCACGAGCAAGCAAAACATCACACTATTCCTTCAATCATAAAGTTCATTTACTAACTTACAAATATATAACTATATAAACCCATTACTTCTAATATAAGTACATGACATACATCATTTACAAGTCACTTACTATCTATCTAGCATGATTTACCTATTAGCAACATGATCTATTCACATTTATAATTCCTTCATTACATCATAGCTTACACATAGAACCAAAAGAAAATCCACAATTCCATTAGCAACAGTTTCCTTTTTCTAATCCAACTACACTTACAACCACTTTCCTAACATGATCATTTCATTTGATAATAAACCCTAATGCATAACATAAGAATCCTAATATTTTCCTCCTATAATATTTTTCATTCTCTGCATACTTTTCTTAATTTCCAAGCGTAAACATTAAGACATCATTAGCTAAACCTTATCCATATTATCAAAAATCCTCAATATTGACATTTAAGATTATTCTTTTTCTCAAGGTTCTTTCACATATTAAATCACAATCTAAAGAATAACCATAAAATTCCTTTCTAACCAATACAAAAAAATCATATTACAAATCACATCTATTTCAATTGCAACACCATTGCCAAATTTAGGTACGTGAAATCATTCCCTTCATTTAACAAGAACATCTCATTTCCACATTTACAAATCATAAAATATGCTAACTACCATTCATGAATTACTTACAAATACATTTACATAACAATACTTCAAGAACATAGCTCTTATTTTTCATGATTCCATCCACCATATACAAGATACTACATACATGCATTTCATCATTTTTATTACATAAATCTGCTACAAGGTACATCTATATTCCATCAAGAAGGATAATCCACAACCACGCATGAAGAATCTAAGAGAACATCCCAATGGCTAAAAGAACCAACCACCCGACCATGTGGAACCAAAGAAACCACTTCCTATGCTAGGAGATGACACAAGGTCCCAACACACACTCTAAACCTAAGCTGGCACCTATAACCAAAGGAAATAACCACACATGGTCTCACACGCATGGGCCAATCACATCATACAAGACTAAACTTCTAGAGACACACAAATCAACAAGGCATAAATGCAAACTCAAAAGAGGTCATAATAAACCACAAGGGGACACATGTAGGAGTGGAGTGTCATCACATGACATCCTCTAACATAAAAAATGTAATATATATAACAACATAAGGCACTTGCCTTATGGGCATGTGGAGCCATCTCAACCTATGAGAGAACAAGGGAGATTGACTAGCCATAGCAATGGCCTTCTCATGCTTATCCTAAAACATCCTCCCTACGATAAAGTCATGAGATTCACATCACTTATTATCTTTATTAATGAATCTAACTACCCAACCCATTAATTATTAGGTTATCACTTAATTATAAAACATGATAAACTTCCAATGTGCCCTGGCGGTCTAGACTTCATGCATCCTTACTAGGAACCTTATGCAATTCATACATCCTTACTAGGAACCTTATGCAATTCATACATCCTTACTAGAAACCTCATGCAAGCCTATCTCTCATGACCCTAGTCATCACATGGAAGCCCACTCCCCCCTAACATGGCCCAAACAATAAATGTAATAAGAGGCTTATAATATCAATTAAATCTGAAATCATAATCATCATACAACCATTCATATGCATGGTCATCCAAGGGTCATAAAACCAATTAAACAACAAGAGCCTCATAGCATAAAATGCATCAATAAGATAATAAATTTTTACAGCAAGGCACATCTACTTGTTGGACTGAGCATAATAAATAACTCTCTCTACCATGGCTTCTCAACATGGTAGAGGCATAACTCCATCATAAAGATCATATAAGAGAAAAACCATAAAACATTCATCAAATCCATCAATTTTACAATCTGGAAAATCATCAATAAACATCTGAAAAGCCTCTGGTACAAACAAATGACTGAGAGAAACAAATTAAAATAAGTAAAATACTGGAAAACTCCAAATACACAGTCATAGTGTTTTAGCCATAACTTAAAAACCCAGATCACAAATTTCACTATTTTTATACACAATTTAGATGAATTCAAGACCAAAAAAATCCAATAAATTTAATGGAAACCCAATTGATATTTTTGGAGAAATGTTAGACATAAAGTCACAGATCTGTACCTAAGAACAACAGATACAACACAAACATAAAATAGAGGTTGCGACACAAAATCAAAATGAATAAATTAAAATACATAATCTGTAGTTTGACTATAATCATTTTCCCCATTTAAATCCCACAAACAACAATTTCTGTAGACATGGAGAATACAAATAAATAAAATAATCTCTACAAAGACAACGGCTCCAACTTGGAATTAGAAGTTATGGAAGAAATTTGATGAAGAGCTCCAAATCCAAATCCAAACACAAGATCCAGCAAAAAAAAAAAGCTACAATCCAAATGTTGTAGAAAAAATCTCCAAGAACGGTAAAAAACCCGCGACAACAAGCATAGACTACCCAATAAAAATAAATCCAAAGCAAAACCCTAGCCAATGAAAATAAATCAAAATATAATATTTTCTACCAACCCCATGTTAGGTTACTTTTATATTTTCCATTTCAAATTCAACTAATGAGAATGAAGGGTAGGTAGTAGTAACACAAAATCTTCTGATACAACTTAGTGGGAAGATATTATTATTTTATTCAAATGCGTTCACACACTCCCACTAATAAATAAAGTCAACTATATAAATAAAACATAAGCCATACATAAATAAATAACTTAAATTAAATTAAATTAAATATAATCTCATAAATAAGCAAGCCAATAGCATTTAATGGTAGGTGGGGATTATAATAAACTCATTTACTCTTATAACGAGAGAAATAACTTAAATTGTATAAAATATTATTTACCAAGTAACAAGAGAAATGTAATAAGATATTATAAAGCATCGATTACCAATGCACAAACAATAATAACCATGCCCTATTAAATATCTAAGGGTTATTTAAGATAAAACCAATTAAATAATTAAATACAAGATTTTAAGGCCAAAAAAATAAAAGCCGACTAAATAAATAAACATAAAATAACCAAGGCTCAATAAATAAATTAAAAGCCACCAATAAATATTAATCAACAAAAAAATACCAAAGCAGTATTAAACAATAAATCAATAATAAATAAATAAACATCAAATGAATAAATAAATAAATAATTAAATAATTAAATAATTAAATATAAAATAAATGGTCAAACCTCAATAAAGATTAAATACCAAATAAATATTAAAATCATACAAAATAAATAACCATAAAATATCAAATAATTAAATGCTCAAGGCCAATAAATTAAATGCATTAAAATAAGCATTATTAATTATAAAATCACACCTCAAGAATCACATAATCAAATAAATCAACCATCTCTAAACATACTCACAATATTGAAAGGATCAAACTCACAAACTGACGTGGCGAATTACGCCAAGATGCTACGACACTTGGTGCACATCTTAGACCTAGAGTATGTGAAGGGAACTTGTCATCTCCGAACCACATAAGCTATTGGAATTAAAGACATGCTTAGACCTTTGAATCCAAGTGGATTCGATGTTTGGTATTTGCAAGGTCCCGCAACCACAAAATGATAATACACCATATACATATATATACATATATATCATAACAAACAAGTGATAGAGAGTCACGACGACACATCCCGCTCACAATGAGTGATGTGGAATCATCTCTATCATGAAGACAGTCAAACAATAGTCAAACACATCTCATAAACATCTCATCAAATGTAATCATGAAATAAGGTTAGTGTAATCAAAATCAACATCAAATCCATGATCAATATAATCTATTGATAATCTATCACATAGTATGCATATAGTATACATCGAATCACGTGATCAAATCATCCAAAATAGCATATGCACAATAATGTCTATCATCACAATGCGTAACTAAAACACATGAACAATCATCATCCAAATCATCATAAATAGTCGAGATAAGTCTATCATGCATGAAATAAAAGTCAACTCTAATCAAAACAAGTCAAGTCAAGGGTGGACACTACATAGATTAGAGGAGGTCCATGCCAGTTGCAGCAGCTAAAGGAGGTTATCTCGACTGCTTCACAAAGGAAAGAGAGTGAAGCTAAAGAGATATAAGTCATATGGAAGAATTATAATACATTAATCAAAGAACTCCCTGTCATTGAGAAAGAGAAGCAAGCAATGAATGATAGATTTGAATCATTCAAAGGATTGCAGGGATGGGATATCCCTTCAATTTTGACACCCATGCAACACATTAAAGACTTGGTCTCTTGGCGTGCAGAATTTGAAAAGGCTATTTCAAGGGTTCTAGAAACCTTGGAATCATACCTGAACCAGGAGGCCTCATACAGTACAGTTTTCGATAGAATCATGGATGTTGAGGGGTTGTACCACAAGTTTGTTGTGGAAGCAACAGGGATACTAGCACAGGTGACTAGGATAGCTATGAATAGGCTGGTAGGCCTAAAAAAAATTGAATGACCAATTGACAAGATGGAGTGGTGGTACAACAAGTACTGTGCTGTCCTCCAACAAGTCTTAGAAGAAGAAGACGAGGACTAGTCTCTATTTTTGCTATTTTGTCTCCCTTCCTTGCAGGCCTGCTACACCAGACAATGACTTCTCAAGAAGCAAGGAATGAATTTCTAACAAGGAGGGTACCACGCTATCAACAAGGACACCTTTTGATGTACATCTTCCTTATTAGGGTCTTTTGACATATATTCTCATTGGCCTGAAGCTTGTTTTGCTCCATTGTGTCATAAAAGGGAATTCAGGGCCTTGAGTACTGTTCCAAAATTTTTGTGATCATATGTACTAAAGAAAGGCTTACAAGTAATAGAAGGACATAGTTCTACAAGAGTATTGCACCGCAATTTTGTGAATGTACTTGTTTCGACTTGAAGATCAATAAAGAATACATTCTTTTTTGGTTTCATATTGTGTTCATGAGTTGTATGAGTTTCAAATGCTAAGAGTGTTGTAAGCTTGTCTATTCTAAATGATTATGTGTATGATTTGATGGGTTTCATTTGCAGCAAATGAATTAAATTCTATCAAAAAATACTGCAACTTAGGATGAACTAGTGTGAGATTGAGTTAAGGTTTTGTTTCTTGAGTTGAATGTTTATGCAAGGCATTTATTTTCAAAGATCTCCATGGGATAATATTTTTCTCTTTGTTTTACTCTTCTTTCTTATCCCAAGAGTAAAGAAATCTCAAAAACACATTAATCCCAATGACACATCACAGAAATCATAAATTAACTCAAGGCAAAATAAATGACTCATCAAACCCACATCACAAGGTGACCAACATTAATCACACCAAAGGGAGTAACCGCTACACAACATCCAAGGGTGTAATGTCTAGAATGTGTTAGAGAGTGCATGCCATATATTTAAGACCTTTATTTTATTCATATATCCATATCTCTTACATTATCCTTAATGCAATGCAATCTTTTACGAAAGTCTAGACATTATTCTTATGAAAGATGACATATGCTAGGAAGAAATAAAGTGACTGATGTACTCATGCACACACAAGGAATACACTCATACTATGACTACTGTTCAAGATATCTCATCTAAGCCATGATCATATTTACCAAGTTATAATAGAAACAAAGGTTAGAACTTAAATTAATCACTTGATAATAAGCTATAACATACATCATTTCTCTCTATGAACAACTAATAGCATATAGAGAATTATAATGTCCTTCATAAAATATTTAAGCAATTTAGTCAATCATATATTTAAACAAGAAAATAAGTCTCATTACTTAAGCCAAAATCTTGATATCAATTTCTACTCACATCCATACATCTTACCAATAGCAATATCCTAATATACTCCTAGTTATATAAATTAAGGATATCACAACCCTACTTGCAAAAACTTAATTTTCTCTTTCATCTAATGTCACACAAATTCCATAGATATATGCATCAAAACACTCTCTCTCCCATTACTTGATTATTACCATTCATAGACTGTGCATTTTCAGCATTTAAAAGAAAATAAATTGGCATTTAGAAACCCAATACAAAGTCATACAACTACTTATCATTTTATCTCACTAGCATTTGTGAAGAAAGTACTTTCTTGAAATTTAAATAAGGTAAGGAGGTAGCAACCTTCTTAATCTATTTATCTAATCAATCAAAACATTTCTTCAAAGACACACATCTCCTACTCAAGGCTAAAACTTTTATCTTGTCAAACCAAATAAAGATACTATGGTATCATTACAACTTCTATATATGCAATGCATCAATCCTCACTTCAATACACACATTTATATCATCTAGTCTTTAAACTTATTAGTTTGTGGTTTTTTTTTTCTTTTTTGTTAAAAGATGAAATATTCTATTTAATTAATTCTTCACTTTTAAAGAGCAGAGATCATGAATGCAATACTTAAATTTCAATCTTCAATGTAAATTTATTCCATCTGAATTTCTCTTTAATATATGCAAAGTCATTCCATGAATTATGGTTTCGATCCTTTTATTTAATATCAACAACTCATAAGTATTGAATCTTTACCCAAAAGAGAGGAGAGGAAGGAAGGATACTGCCACACAATCAATACACACACAAATTTATGCATAATCAGCTGAATTTTCCTAGTCATGTCAGATGTAGCTACTTACATCCTTTTTATGATATGCAATTTTAACTTTCCATATGGTCTCCTAATTATTGCAAATGCAACTATAAATCCCAAATTCTTGAAAGATATGATTTTCTCAAGCAATCTTTTCTTAAATGCAGAATTCACACATATACAAATGATCAATAGTCCTATTGGGTACTCATACATCACTAGCTAACTTCTTTACATTTCACATAGGAGATTAAAATAAAGGAAAGATATTACTAAGCTACTATTTTATGTATATAGATACATCACTTACAAGTTCTTTAATTTCACATCATGATCTATACTAAATTATTCCTAAATGCATAATACAAGCACTTCATCTTACTGTTCGTAGGAAGTTCAACATAATAGGCTAATTTTAATAACATAGCATTAGTTAAGAGGATTCATACAATATTTCCTCATTCTACAACATAATAAGGAGAGCAACCTTAATCTTTCAAGTAAGAACTAGAAATTTACAAAGCAAGCAAGTTCAGACAGGATCATATAGACATTCCTCTCATTCTAGAGAGATGCATATGAAATGAATACACACTTTACTTAAAATTATGATTCCTAGAAGGGATTAGAGAGAAACACCAAGCATACACATCTAATATTCCCAAAGATCCAATGACACTTCTTACAATCCAAATCTCCAGAGTAACTTGATTCAAATGAACATCAAAGCACATTCACAAGACTAATAGCAACATCCTTAACCAGAGATCCCAGTGTTTGCAACTTGGCTGTGATACCAAATGTAATGCATGCCAAAATACCCTAGAGAAATTAAAACTACTAACACAATAATGGAGATTTTATTTATTTATTAACATCTATTAACAAATAATGTGTCACGTAACATCTCCATCTAATTACATTCATTATCCAATAACCATTATGAACACACATCATTAAATTAATTACGTAAGTGGAAATAAAATAACATCATTAATCTCTCTCTAAGGTACTTCAACGTCATTACTTATTTTACCACCACAATGACATCCTACTCACATGATAAACATATTTCATCTTAATTTAATGCATCATATTCATTTCCTCACCATGAGATATACAACCTACCAAATTATCTATCCATCATGATATGCATTCCATTCTACCATTTTACTACATATTACATTCCCTCCTTAGAAATGTAAGACAATCCCATATTCATACATTCATTTTATGCACCAAATCTAAATGTGTTTTAACCCGTCATTTCCTTTCTACATGCTCTTATCATTTTCCATAATAGTGCAATCCTAATGCATACTTATTAATCCATTTAAACATACTTCAATTGTATCTAATGCTAACATGATCTCATTCTATGTATTATGATTATCTACTCATAATGTATAAATTGTAATTCATTCTTCAATCCACATGATAAACTAAATTCCCTTATTTCTTTATTGAATCAAAAGTAAGAAAAACATCACACTATCCCTTCAATCATAAAGTTCATTTACTAACTTACAAACATATAACTATATAAACCCATTACTTATAATATAAGTACATGACATACATCATATACAAGTCACTTACTATCTATCTAGCATGATTTACCTATTAGCAACATGATCTATTCACATTTATAATTCCTTCATTACATCATAGCTTACACATAGCACCAAAAGCAAACCCACAATTCCATTAGCAATAGTTTCCTTTTTCTAATCCAACTACACTTACAACCACTTTCCTAACATGATCATTTCATTTGATAATAAACCCTAATTCATAACACAAGAATCCTAATATTTTCCTTCCATAATATTTTTCATTCTCTGCATACTTTTCTTAATTTCCAAGCATACATGTTGAGACATCATTATCTAAACCTTATACATATTATCTAACATCCTCAATATTGACATTTAAGATTATTCTTTTTGTCAGGGTTCTTTCACATATTAAATCACAATCTAAAGAATAACCATAAAATTCCTTTCTAACCAATATAAAAAGATCATATTACAAATCACATCTATTTCAATTGCAACACCATTGCCAAATTTAGGTACATGAAATCATTCCCTTCATTTAACAAGAACATCTCATTTCCACATTTACAAATCATAAAATATGCTAACTACCATTCATGAATTACTTACAAATACATTTACATAACAATACTTCAAGAACATAGCTCTTCTTTTTCATGATTCCTTCCACCACATACAAGATACTAAATACATACATTTCATCATTTTCATTACATTAAAATCTGCTACAAGGTACATCTATATTCCATCAAGAAGGATAATCCACATCCACGCACAAAAAATCTAAGAGAACATCCCAATGGCTAAAAGCACCAACCACCCGACCATGTTAAACCAAAGGAACCACCCCCTATGCTAGGAAATAACACAAGGTCCCAACACACACTCTAAACCTAAGCTGACACCTATAACCAAAGAGACTAACCACACATGGACTCACATGCATGGGCCAATCACATCACACAAGACTAAACTTCCAGAGATGCACAAATCAACAAGGCATAAATGCAAACTCAAAAGAGGTAATAATAAAACACAAGGGGACACATGTAGGAGTGGAGTGTTATCACATGCCATCCTATAACATAACAAATGTAATATCTATAATAACATAAGGCACTAGCCTTATGGGCATGTGGAGCCATCTCAACCTATGAGAGAACAAGGGAGATTGACTTGCCATAGCAATGGCCTTCTCATGCTTATCCTAAAATGTCCTCCCTATGATCAAGTCATGAGGCTCACATCACTTATTATCTTTATTAATGAATCTAACTACCCAACCCATTAATTATAAGATTATCACTTAATTACAAAACATGATAAACTTCCAATGTTCCCTGGCGGTCTAGACATCATGCATCCTTACTAAGAACCTTATACAATTCATAGATCGTTACTAGGAACCTTATGCAATCCATACATCCTTACTAGGAACCTCATGTAAGCCTATCTCTCATGACCCCGATCATCACATGGAAGCCCACTCCCTCCTAACATGGCCCAAACAATAGATGCAATAAGAGGCACATAATATCAATTAAATCTGAAATCATAATCATCATACACCCATTCATATACATGGTCATCCAAGGTCCATAAAACCAATTAAACAATAAGAGCCTCATAGCATAAAATGCATCAATAAGATAATAAATTTCTACAACAAGGCACATCTACTTGTTGGACTGAGCATAATAAATAACTCTCTCTACCATGGCTTCTGAACATGGTAGAGGCATAACTCCATCATAAAGATCATATAAAAGAAAAACCATAAAAGATTCATCAAATCCATCAGTTGTACAAACTGGAAAATCATCAATAAACATCTGAAAAGCCTCTAGTACAAACAAATGACTGAGAGAAACAAATTAAAATAAGTAAAATACTGGAAAACTCCAAATACATAGTTGTAGTGTTTTAGTCATAACTTAAAAACTCAGATCGCAAATTTCACAATTTGTATACATAATTTCGACGACTTTAGTGGAAAAAAAGCTAATGAATTTAGTGGAAACCCAATTGATATTTGTGGAGAAATGTTAGAAATAAAGTGGTAGATTTGTACCTAAGAACAATAGATACAACACAAACATAAAATACAGGTTGCGACACAGAATCAAAATGAATAAATTAAAATATGTAATCTGTAGTTTGACTAAAATCATTTTCCCCATTTAAAACCCACAAACAACAATTTTTGCAAACACGGAGAATACAGATAAATAAATTAATCTTTACAAAGACAAGGGCTCCAACCTAGAATTAGAAGTTATGGAAGAAATTTGACGAAGAGCTCCAAATCCAAATCCAAACACAAGATCCAGCAAAAAAAAACAAGCCACAATCCAAATGTTGTAGAAAAAATATCCAAGAATGGTAAAAAAACCCCCGAGAACACGCCTAGACTACCCAATAAAAAGAAATCCAAAGCAAAACCCTAGCCAATGAAAATAAATCAAAATATAATATTTTCTACCAACCCCATGTTAGGTTACTTTATATTTTCCATTTCAATTTCAACCAATGAGAATAGAGGGTAGGTAGAAGTAACACAAAATCTTCTGATACAACCTAGTGGGAAGATATTATTATTTTATTCAAATGTGTTCATACACTCACACTAATAAATAAAGTCAACTATATAAATAAAAAATAAGCCATAAATAAATAAATAAATAATTAAATTAAATTAAATTAAATATAATCTCATAAATAGTCAAGCCAATACCATTTAGTGGTAGGTGGGGAATATAATAAACTTATTTTTGTAGCGAGAGAAATAACTTAAATTGTATAAAATATTATTTACCAAGTAACAAGAGAAATGTAATAAGATATTATAAAGTATCGATTACCAATGCACAAACAATAATGACCATGCCCTATTAAATATCTAAGGGCTATTTAAGATAAAACCAATTAAATAATTAAATACAAGATGCCAAGGCTAATAAAATAAAAGTTGACAAAATAAATAAACATAAAATAACCAAGGCTCAATTAGATTTAAAGCCACCAATAAATATTAATCATCATTAAAATATCAAAGAAATATTAAACAATAAATAATAAATAAATAAATGCCATTTAAACCATAAATCAATAATAAATAAATAAACATTAAATGAATAAATAAATAAATAAATAAATAAATAAATATCAAACAAATGGTCTGTTGTCACTATTTTGACTATTGGGTGATTTTGTTCTCTAATCCATTATAATCTGCAAAAAATTGTGCTTTAAACTTCATCTATGCCTCTGAGGATTTTTGGTCTAAGGGTTTAAGGTTCTGCAATTTGTCCTTTTCTATCCTGAAGTCCACGCGTTCTATTTCCGTGTTACTTTTTCCAATTAAGTGGAAGGGTCGATCCACCATAAAAAGAGGTCCCCCCCTTTCTGCATTTATCCTAGGCAGGTCCTTAAATATGTTTTATTTTTTACACCTTCTCCTAAGTTTTATTTCCTTGTCGGGTTTCCTAAAGATCATGCAGGTTCTAGTTGATCTGACGGTGCGCATGATCTCACGAAGGGAAGATGCACGAAACTTAACCTTCGTGAAGTGGCGGGCCTGGGTAAAGTGGTTATAAGGAAGGCTAAGGGAAGATCATCTCCCAGAAGATCTAACGGACCACATTGTTTCGCAGCCCAAAGATGCGTGCTTTTTATCCTTCGCGAAGCAGCGAAGGGATGGTGGACCCGGGTAGGTGGGCTAAAGAAGGAAGTTAAAAATTGAGCATGTTTCTTAAGATCTGGAGGTCCACGTTGATTCGCAAAGTAAAGTTGTCCGAGGTTTATCCTTCGCGAAGTGGGGAAAAGGTAGTGGGCCCAACGAAAGGGTGACATGGAAATTAAAGAGAGTGCATCTTGAAGTAGATCCAACGGTCCACACTATTTCAATTGCGAATTGCCTTAGCATGTGGATTAATGTCTCAATTCAATGCTCTGTTGCCGTATTAAGCCTCACATCAACTGAAGTTTAGTGTCATTTCAAAGAGTTTGCAGAGGAAGCATTGCGCAGAGCGAATTTCTTTAGGCAACAAGTAAGTTCTGCATTGTTTAAAAGATACATTTCGAATTGATATCATTGGGTGCTCAAATTCTCAGAGGTCTGTTTAAGTGTAAATTGAAATAGCTATAATTCAAAGATGCCACCTCGAAGAGATTTCACAGGGAAGGTAAATTATCAGGATATAGCTATATGTGATGATTTCCTAGTACAATTAACCATGTCTACAAATGTTGCTCCTAAAATAAAAGAATTAGTGCCCAAGGCCCCCAGTCTAAGAATTGGAGACGGTTTATATGACAAAGGGAATTGGTTAAGGGATTCGCAAATAGGGATATCAGGTCTGGGGCTTTTCAAAGTGGGATTTGGCCAAAGACATTCCTCTGCTCCAATGAACAGTATATGGGAGTTAGATGTGGGAAAACTCATAGTCCCTGGGATTTTCATGGATGTAGATTTGTTAACCCAAATTGCAAAAAACTGACCCTGTTGCTAAATGTGTGAGAAATGTGAATGGGGGGTCATTGATTGAGGTAAATGATGATGAGTTTAGAAAAGTGTTTAAACTCAGTGAGGTATCAAATTATCTAGAGCCAATCAATTTTGATACACTTGCACAAGTCTACAATGTGCAGAGAGATCACCTCAGGAGTGGCCCTTTGAAATTATTTTTTGTCAAAATAGCAGGATTAAGTGTTGTAGGCCCTAGTACCATGGAACCCTTCTCTCTAAATCTTTTTACTCTGAGAGATAAAGGGATGTATTGGTCACTATGTAAGATTTTTGGGAAAGATGCTGAAACAACCATGCCAACTTACTACATGCTAATGATAGCACAAATTCTGAACCCCTCTCTGGCAGTAACTTTTGATTTTGCACCTTATCTCACTGATGCAATTCATGCAGGGCTGATAGGGATAAAAAATGGTAAGGTAGATAGACCTTTTGGGTGGTACTCTCTTCTTATGCACATGCTTTTATTTAAAGGTGCTGCTTATTTGGCAAAGGAAATGGACCTAGTCAAGGAAAATGATGGTGAAGAGATGCCTGTGCAATTGTGGAGCACTATTTTGTCTTGGGACAGAGAGGATTCCAGTTACTTGAAGTTTGATATATGTCTTGCATCTAGGCTTAGGATCCTCTTGTGCCCACAAAACCTTAGGATCCCTAAGGCTCTTTTAGAATTCCTTAGGCCTAAAGAATTTGCTGAAGGTATCAAGATTGTTCACAATTGCGGTGATATATATTTATGCCCTATCTCTACTGTGTTAAGAGTTTATGGTTTTAGAGGTACCAAATACTTACTCCCCTATCAAGTCCCATTGGAGATAGGATTTGCAGAGATCTTGAGGCAAATTGGGGGTGTGCAACAGGCAAAATTAACAAATAGGGGAAAAGGGACCATTTTCCAAACTGTCACCATGGCTCATCAATTTGTAATCACCAAGGTTGGTTGGAAACACTTTGATGATTTCTTTCAGCCATATAGGTTGTCTTCTATAGTATCAAGGTTTGCTGACCCTAAAGATTTCTTCAATGGCATGTTCAAAAAGAGAGCAGTATGTAAAGGCAGAACTCACCAGTTCCATTTTCCTGAGGATTTGATTAGAAATGAATTCAATCTAGATGAGAAGGAATTGAGAAAATAAAAAAGGGTAGCATACAAAAGGGCTCTTGATTTTATCCACCAATTTGATAGTGGTTATGATCCTATGTCTAGTTTTACTCCCTTTGAGGAAAAAGCCAAATTCTTGATTCTTTAGTTTGAAGATCTAATGCAGACCTTAAAGGAGAAGAGGGAAGCTATAATGAGAAATAATCTTGAAAAGGCTAAGTTGGTTCTAGCTAAGCCTGCCTTTGCTAAGGCCATCCCTCTGGGTGATTATGTGATGCATAAGAAGTCAAGATACAGTGTGGTAGTACCGGTAACTAGTGAGCCCTCTACTTCAAAAGGGAAGAGAGAAATAGAAGATGTCATTGACATCCAAGACTCCCTTAAAAGGAAAAGGGTGGGCAAAGAGGTGGAAATAGGTGAACCTTTATACTGTCCATTCCAATCCCCTATCCATGTGGGAGATGAACAGGCAGTGGCCAAGCAATTGTTGCAGTTAGGGAGTCTCGGGGAGATTGCCTACACATATGAGGAAACACAAGAGGGAATGCTTGAAGAACCACCTAGTGCCGAGATGAACTTGACTGCAAATGAGTTCAAAGGAAAGGAGTTAGACCTTGCTATCAAACAAGAAAGAGAGGAGTTCCTGGCTGATAATAATTTTGTTACAATAGGGTCCTTTATGCAATTTGTTTGGAAAGAAAACATTGAGCAATTTAAGGAAAGATGTGAGAAGAAAAAGAATGAGCAACCCCACAAAGATGCAACTACCATGGAGGAAGAGGTGAAGCAAGAAATGATGGTAGAGTTCAAGACCATTAATCCTGAAAAGGGGAGAGAAATGGTATCAAAGGCTAGTGTGCTAATCCTTCCTGAATTGGACATAGCAAATGTCTTAGTGCTGGAAGAAGTAAGGAAAGAAACCAAGCTCCTAGAAGGAGTGACATTCAACAAGGACAATGCTGTTTCGGTCGTGTGGTCCCTAAAGAGGGATGAGAGCAGAAGAAGGAAGGATGCTTCATAGTCCAATTACCTTGGAGGGATGATTGTTAGAAGAGTGCAGTATACAGGGGTTGTAGAAGTTGCCAGCACAGTTCTAGAAACTGCAAAATTCAGTGTGGCAGTGGCTGAGAAGGAAGCTAAGGAGAGGGCTGATCTCCAGGTAAAACTAGAAACAATTTTAAAGGCTTATAATGAGGCCAAAGGAGAGATAGCCAACTAAGATAGCATCATTGCTAATTACAAAGTCAATTGGTAGGGCAGTACCAGAAAGGTGAGTCCTCTACTTTAATGATTGCATCTTCACCAGCAAGACCCCCACCCTCCAGTCCTATCATCGAATTTCTCCCTTCTCCTATGGCTTCTAGTTTTCAACTAGCTGAGACCATTCAACATGAATTGGAAAAGATGAAGCAAGCTCAGGCCCTATTTGCAAGCAAATATGAGGAAAAGGTTAGGGCCACAATTTTGAGTTTTGCTGACACAGTAGGAGCCTCCATTTTGCATATGAACATGAAAATAATTTTGGATATTCTGATTGAGCTGAATGGAGACAAGGCTACTCTGGAGCCGATTTTGAATAAGTGGATGCCTAGAGAGGTGGATTTGGAACTTATGTGTGCATCTTATGATGAGGCAGGGTCTAATGCTGATATTTCATCCACTTGTGAGTTAGTCATGACCAGGTTGGCAGAAGGAAGAGCTGGTGTAGAGAGGAAGGCTAACTTATATAGGAAGGAATATACTGAACATAAGTTTGAACTTTTTCCTGGGGGATTTGTTAGTCCAAATCAGTTGAAGGATAAACACATGTTGCTTGATGAGCTAGGAGCTAACTTGTCTTAGAGCGTGAATGAAGTCATCAATACTGATGACACATCTTTGTTTGTCAAGACAATTGAAGAAATAGAGAAGACAAAGTCACATTATGGTTTTTTGGAATCAGAGGTTAAGAAAATTAGAAATACGTGGAAAAGGTTGGATAAATTGAAAAAGAAAATTGTTAGCTTCTCCTGACCTACTGATGATGTGTTCCAAGACTGGACAAGGAAATATGCGGTGCAAGAAGCATAGGTTCAAGAAGATGCTGTTGTGGAATAACAAACTAAAAGGCTGCTAGGATTGAAAATGACTTGTAACTTCTTTTTGAAGAAAAATTGTAGTTGCAACAAACTATTCTTAGGAAAGTCCGAAGCTTGTGTTGCAGCCATATTCTTATAAATGGATGCCAAGACTTAAGGATAGGAGATCTTAAGAATTTGTCAAGAGATTCTGCTGAAATATATCTAGGGTTTTCTGGTTCTCTCAGAAATTACCTTGAGTTATGTAAAATTTTCAAAAAATGAATATGAATATATAGATCAAAGTTTTTCAGGCCTAAATCTTCGTTATCTTTTGGTGTGCATTCATTAGTTTGCTGGTTTCAATTGAATAATGTAGGGTTATTCGATTGATCATGGATTGTAAGGCAGTCTTATAGATATATTTCTAGCTTTTCTCTTCAGGAGATGAATTAAATATGCGTGAAATAATTCTGTTAGTAAATCAATTGTTTGCTGCTTTAAATTTGATAAACGGTTTTAGTTTAAAGGGAAAGAACTTATATATATGTCAGGCATGTATAGGGTTCATGAAAGCCGAAGTGATGAAATGTATGAGAATGTTCAATTTTGGAACTCTTGCTTGATTTAGGTGACTCTGTAGCCTGGATAAGGCACTGATATCAGTTGTGGAATCTTTCTATCTTTCTTGGGATCAAATACTTAAAATGAGCATAAGATTCCCTTAATGTTTTAGTTTTATTGAGGTGATGAAGTCCATAGGTTTTTAGCATTGGTTTACTGTGGATCTCAATTTAAAAGTGTGAAAGTATTCACAAAAGGTATACCCACCTGAGCTTTGGATAAGTTCAAAGTGTAGAAAGTTTTGTTGAAACCTTGTTATATGTTATTCTGGAATTATATTTTCTTGGTGTCCTCTTCATATGCAAACATAGTTATCAGATTTTCTTACAGGGAGGATAGAAGGGAATGGAAATTTGAGAACAACAAAAAAGGCAACTCTGCTAGGGAGTCATAGTGGAATCTGTGTTGTAGAGCTAGTGTTTATAATTGTCCAAGAGGTTGTTTGAATTTTGTGTGTGTAATCCTTGTAGCAGGCCGTTTCATCCTTGATCTGTGTTACTTCTCTTTCTTTGAAAAATCTTCTTGTTCTATAATCTTCTGCGAGTGATTTGTCAAGCTTGTTTTCTTACTTTCCCATAGCTTTGGGTGGCGACTCTGACATAAAATAACCAGTGCTCTTTAATAAGCATAATTCATTTTTAAGAAAAACAAGTATAATGCAAAGAGAACAAAACACCAAGTCATTCATGAGGAAAAATACTCAACAGATGCTGCAAGAAGGATTACCTGAGCAAGCACGAAGAGGCCAGAAAAGATTAGTTGCACATGAGCCATCTAGTGCTGCCTGGGTACAAAAGGGCATTCATACGGGTAAGTCATCTGATAGACCCATATATGAAAATTCAAATTCTTCTTCCCGTGAATCTAAGGATGACATTTTGGTTTCCATTCTGGTTTGTTTGGTAATAATGAGGATGTTCAAGTTTTAAATCAGAGGGTCTCTCATGCTAGTTTATCTAGGAAGGATAGGAACAGTTCAAATGTTAAGATGGATTTTGTACCTAGAACAGTAGATGGAAACATAAGTTTGATTGATATAGATCAATTTAATATATCGGATTCTGAAGAGATGTTCCCTGATGAGGGTAAGGTATCCCAAGAAATTGAGGTTCTCAATAGAAGAGTTCATCATTTGATTTCCCTAAGGACACAAAATGAAGCAAATAAAGAAAAGGAAGTTAAAGCCAAATAATTTGAGAGGGATAGGCTTCTGAGATAGATTGTTGATCTTGAATTATTCACCCAAGAGAAAACTAAGAGTGAGGATGAAGGTCCAGTAATCAGAGAAAATTTGACTTCCAAGATCAACCCTGCACACAAATTTGTTGTACCACCTAGTAGGGAGGTTTTTAGTGACCCACAACCTGTTAGAAATAATGTTGACAAAGGAAAAAAAAAGTGCATGGAAGATGGGTCTGGGTCTAAGACTAGAACAAAATTTCTCATATGTTGTCTGCACATGAGAGAGAGAGAGATAGGATGAGGAAAGAGAAGGAAGACCTGCAAAGAGAATTGGAAAAGGCTGAGTTAGAAGCAGCCAGTCAAGAGGTCAAAAGAAAAATTAATTATCTAAAGGCTTCTCCCATAATTTTTCCTTCAACAGACCTGAATAAACCTTTATCTCAGCATGCCTCACTCCCTCCAATCAAAATTCAGCCAACCCTACCTATGAGCACTGTTCCAGCTAATCAAATCCCTATTACAAATCAAGGTAACCAAATCCCTCTAACTCATGGTCCTAATGTGAGAATGAACATGGGAAATAACCCTACTGGTAACCCATTCCAAAGAAGATGCATTAACTTGGAATTATATAGACAACTTTTCTTTGAAGGAATCCCAGGGTACCCTAACCATGTTCCTACTGAATTGAGGGATAGGCTTCACAAGTTTTCCGACAATAATGCTATAAGTGCAGAAGAGCATTTGAAATCTTTTGGTGACCTGATAAATGACTATGAGATAGTAGATGAAGCTATCATCATGAAACTATTTGTACAGTCCTTGGTGGATGATGCGAGGGATTGGTATAGAGGTCTGCCTGTGAATAGCATTGGTTCTTGGGAGGATTTTAAGAATTGATTTCAAGAACAATATGGTGACAAAAAAAATGTGAGTTTCATGCTCAATGAGTTAAATAATATTAGGAAGTCTGATAATGAAATTGTCATAGATTTCAATGCTAGATTTCAGAAAGCAATGCATAGGCTCTATCAAGTAATGAGATTAGATGATAATATGTGTCTAAACACTTATTATAACGCTTTTGATTCTAAAATGGCCTACCTTCTGAGGGATAAAAACCCACATAGTCTGAGAGATTCTTTTAGAATTGCCATTAATGTGGAAAGTAATAGGAAAGCATCTGGAAAGGTGGGAAGGAGGACCGATGGAAGGTTGTGGCAAGAATAAAAATAACAACCAAATAAAGTTGCTAAGGAGGATGACAAAATAGAAAAGTTGATGACTGCCATGAAAGATCTTACTGCTAAGGTAAGTAAAAATGATAAGCCTCATTACAATTGGCAAGATAGGCCTCCTAGACTACATGATATGCCTTATAACACTACTTGGAAGGATGACAAACCTTAGAATGATAAGTTAAAAAACACTCAAAGCCAAGACACCCCGGATCCTTTGAAAGGAGGAAATGTACACAATATGGAAAATACTCCTTGGTGCATGGCTTTTGATGGACCACATTATCCTCATCAGTGTGTTGTAGCTCAAGCTCTTGAAGAGTCCATGAGAAAAGAGGGTGAGCCTGATATTAACATGTTTGAAACTGTTATTGAAAGTGATAATGAGTCTTCACAGAGTGAATCTAGTGAGTTTGATATGCTAAATTGTAATAAATATTACCAAGGGCAGTTGACACTTGACTGGCATCCCACTTTGAATGTGGTAACCATTGAAGATGAAGAAGTTCATCTCTGAAGACCCAGTGATGAAGAGGTAAAAAATCTTACCAAGGCTGCCATAGCCAAAGCCAAGCACAATTATAATCTGAGAAGTAGTAGAAGGGATGGAGATCAGGTTGAGCCTAGTTCCTTGTTCATGAAAGAAGTATCTCAAAAAAGGACAGCAAGTAATGGGACCTTGCATCAATATGGTCAGGCAAAAAGTGACCAACCCAAAGATGTAGCCAAGAGTGCAGATAATAACACTACTAGTGATTCATAAGGGACTGCGACAACTAAGAAGGCAAATCAACCTTAAGCAGAAAAGGCCAAAATGAATACTGAATTAATTAACAGTTCTACTTTTGATATGACTCAAGCTTTGATCCAAATGAAGGTTACAGTCCCATTGGTAGAATTACTGAAAATAAAAGAACATAGAGAAGCTCCTCTATCTTTATTTTCTAAAATATCTGACAATAGTGCAGCTTCACCTTTAGGTAGAATGAAGGATGAAAAGGATTTTGAGCTGCAAACTCCAGAGGTATATGTTGGAACAACCATTACACAAGAACCTTCACAGGCTGATCCTTTCTATGTAACTTTGTTAGTGAATAACTGGTTAATTAAGAACTGTATGATAGATTCTGGTGCTGCTGCAAATGTGATCCCATATGGTGTCATGAAAGAATTAGGACTATCAGTAAGTACAGTGTGTGGGAAGTGTTATGCTATGGACAATAGAGAAGTACTAGTAATAGGTACAATGAAGGATATATAGGTAAAGATAGCAGCATTTCCTAAAGCAACATATAAGATGGATGTCATAGTAACTGATACAAAACCTCATTATGGCATGCTATTATCTAGACAATGGGCAGAAATAGTAGGGGGAAATGTTTAGTTAGATCTTTCATATGCTACAATCCCAATAAATGGAAGCCATGTCAAGCTGTATAGAGAACCACTTTCTGCTAGCGTACTTGAGAAGATAGACCCTAATATGTTGAATTGCATGATTGATGTGGATCTTGATAACTTCAGAATACAACCAATTTTACCTCAGTTGAAAAATACTGATCCTTTTATTGGTGAATTGGAATCTCAATAACAAGGTTTGTGGCACATGTTTTTTGATGAAGCTTTCTCTAAGGAAGGATCTGGAGCAGGCGTTCTTTTTGTGTCCCCATCAGGTATAACTTTCAAATACTCTTTTCTATTAGCTTTTCAGTGTACAAATAACACTGCTGAATATGAAGCCTTGTTATTGGGGCTTGAAGTTGCAAAGAAGCATGGAATTCAGTTGTTAAGAGTATTAGGGGATTCAGAGTTGGTTGTTTCTTAGGTTAGATCTAAGTATACATAAAAAACTAATTGCTTGAAAAGATATAAATATGTAGTTTGGGATATGATCAAGCATTTTTGTGCATTTTCTATTAACTAGATAGAAAGATCAAAGAACATCATGGCTGATTTCTTAGCTAATGTTACATTAAAAAATGATGATGTAACACTAACCGGTGTATCTACAATTGAGATAAAAGCTAGGCCTGCTATTCCTGATAACATATATAATTGGCAAGTGTTTGCGGATGATGAAGTTATTCTTAAATTCATACAGTGTGTTGATGACTATGATGGACAAAAAATTGAATGCAATGCATTAGTAGAAGTGGTGGAAAATAGAGAAACAATGTTTGGTAATAACATGGTCCAGTTGGAAACTAATGAAATCCCCAGAGGATTGGTAGAATTGGAAGGTATGTTCAATCATATTGATAGCCATCTGCATCAACAGTCAACCACCAAATTAGAAGAATTGGAGGAAGTGAATTTAGGGACAAAATTATCCCCTAAGTTGGTCTACATTGGAAAGAAATTGTCTCCCCGCATTAAAGCTAACCTTCTTAATTTATTGAAAAAGTATAAACATGTTTTTTGCTTGGTCTTATGAGGACTTGAAGTCGTATAGGCAAGATCTTTTTCAACACAAAGTCCCTTTGCATCTAGATGCTAAGCCTTTTAGGCAGAAGCAAAGGCCTATCAACCTCCTTTTGGAAACTAAAATGCAACAAGAGTTAACTAAGTTGAGGGAAGGGGGGATCATAAATCCTATAAGACATTCATCATGGGTGTCTAACTTAGTCCTAGTTAGAAAAAATAATGGGGATATAAGGCTCTGTGTTGATTTTAGGAATTTGAATGTTGCTTCCCTGAAAGACAACTATTGTTCTCCCAATATGGAGGCAATGTTGTAGAGAGTAACTGGTTGTGACCTATTGTCTATGATGGATGGCTTTTTAGGATACAATTAGGTATTAGTGAATGAGTTTGAATAGTTCAAGACTACTTTTACTACCCCTTGGGGGACCTATGTACATGTAAGGATGCCATTTGGTTTAAAAAATGCTGGAGCTACCTTTTAGAGAGCAATGGATGTAGCGTTTAAGGAATTTATCAATATTATCATGGTTGTGTACTAGGATGATTTAACATGTTTCTCCAAAAGGGCAGATGATCACTACGGGCATTTGGAAAAGGTTTTCAACAAAGCTTTGGATTTTGGTGTCTCTTTGAATCCAAGAAAGTGTCATTTTGTTGTTACTGAAGGGAAGTTTCTTGGGCACATTGTCTCCAAGGAAGGGGTTAGGATAGACCCTGAGAGGATTGAAGCCATAAACATTGTACCTGAGCCAAAGAGTGTCAAAGGTATCTAGTATTTCTTGGGCAAGGTGAATTTTGTTAGAAGGTTCATTGCCAACTTTGCTGAAATAGTCAAGCCTATTGTTAGATTGCTTAAGAAAGATACAAAGTTTTATTGGGATGAAGAAGCTTCAAATGCTTTTGGTCAAATTAAAAAGGCTATTCAGGAGGCACCAGTGTTAAAATCCCCTGATTACAGTAAGCCCTTTTCATTGTTTTCTTTTGCTTCTTATCATACAGTGGCTGCAATCCTTCTTCAAAAGGATGCTGAAGGATATGAACACCCTATTGATTTTTATAGTAAATCTCTACAAGTTGCAGAGCTTAAATATGAAATCATGGAAAAACAAGCATATGCTTTAGTCAAGGCTATAAAAGCATTTAGGCCATACCTTGTGAATGCACAAGTAGTTTCTTATGTCCCACATGCGGCTGTCAAGGACATTTTATCTCAGTTGGAGGTCACTGGTAAAAGGTGCAAATGGATAACCAGAATTCAAGAGTTTGATCTAGGGATTAAGATTACTAAATTAGTAAGAGGTTTAGGTATTGCTAAGTTAATGGCTGAGTCAAATCTCCTTGATGTAGAGGTTAATAATGTTTAAACTGAGAATATTCTGGTCACAAGTATTGAGACATAGCCCTGGTATTCAGAGATAGTACATTTTTTAAGGGATGCAACATACTCAGAGGGAATGACTCCCACTCAAAGAAGGACACTGAGACTAAAGTCTCAAAAGTATGTCCTTGCTGAGGGTGATCTATATTGGTGAAATAGAGATGGGGCATTGTTGATGTGCCTAGACAAATCTCAAGCTAAAAGGATGTTAATTGAAATGCATGATGGAGTATGTGGAGGCCACTACTCTACTAAGACCATAGCTAGCAAGATAGTCTGGGCTGGATACTATTGGCCTACTTTGTTCAAAGATGCCCATGAGAATGTTCGGAGATGTGATCCATGCCAGAAATTTTCTTCTAAATTAAAGTACGAAGGAGCTTTTCCTCTTAACCCAGTTACAATGGAAGCCCCTTTTGTCCAGTGGGGGATTGATTTTATTGGGGAAATAATTGAGAAGTCAGGAAGAGGTCATAGATGGATCATAGTGGCCACTGATTACTTCACTAAGTGGATTGAAGCTATACCTACTAAAAGAGCTACTAGTAAAGTTGTCATTGAATTTTTGATGGATAATATTATAACAAGATTTGGTGTTCCTGTGAAACTGATAATGGATAATGCTATGAGTTTTAGATCAGAAGAGTTCACTAAATTTTGCACCAGTCATGGAATAATCACATCTTATTCTTCACCATACCATCCACAAGATAATGGACAAGCAGAATCCAGCAACAAAAGCCTTTTGAATATTATCAAAAAAACTCTTGAGGAAAACAAAAGGTCTTGAGATCAGAAATTAAAATTGGCCTTATGGGTAGATAGGATTACTGTTAAGAAAGCAATTGGTATATCACCATTTAAATTGGTTTATGACACATAATCTAGGGTGCCAGTTAATAACCTTCTTCCTGTATGCAAGTTCCTACAAGCTGAGGATATGGAGTTGTCAGAACCCATGGAAGACAGAATGATTCAAATGGTAGAAGTGGAAGAAATCAGGACTTTAGCCCATAAGAGAAATCTGAAGATTCAGTTGCAATCCAAATATATGTTTGATAAAAGAACCACATTGAGAAAGTTTCAAATTGGTGACATGGTTCTTCAATGGAATGCAAAAGGGCAAGATAAAGGAAAACACAAAAAATTTGAGTCATTATGGATAGGCCCTTCTATTGTTTGTGATTTTAATGGAAAAGACTCATAATTTTGCAGACAATGAATGGTGAGGTACAAGAATTCCCAGTGCATGGAAAATTCCTAAAATATTACTTCTCTTAAGTCCATGCATAATAGGTTTAAGTCTGTATATAATTAGGTTTTTTTTTGTTGGTTGCTTTTGGGCTTGTTTTTGGTCTATTCTCTTATGTTTTCTATGTTCTTGTGTTGATCTTGCAATAAACCATCCCCAATCAGAGCCGCTATTGTCACTATTTTGACTATTGGGTGATTTTGTTCTCTAATCGGTTATAATCTACAAAAAATTATGCTTTGCACTTCATCTCTACCTCTGAGGGTTTTTGGTCTAAGGGTTTAAGGTTCTGCAATTTGTCCTTTTCTATCCTGAAGTCCATACAATTTCCGTGGTACTTTTTCCACTTAAGTGGAAGGGTCGATCCACCATGAAAAGAGGTCCCCCCCTTTTTGCATTTATCCTAGGCAGGTCCTTAAATATGTTTTATTTTTTACACCTTCCCCTAAGTTTTATTTCCTTGTCGGGTTTCCTAAAGATCATGCAGGTTCTAGTTGATCAGACGGTGCACGCGATCTTGCGAAGGGAAGATCCCTGAAACTTACCCTTCGTGAAGTGGTGAAAAGGTGGCGGGCCCGCGTAAAGTGGTTACAAGGAAGACTAATGGATGATCATCTCCTAGAAGATCTAATGGACCACGTTGTTTCGCAACCCAAAGATGCGTGTTTTTTATCCTTTGCGAAGCAATGAAGGGATGGTGGACCCGGGTAGGTGGGCTAAAGAAGGAAGTTAAAAATCAAGCATATTTCTCAAGATCTGGCGGTCCATGTTGATTCATAAAGTAAAGTTGTCTGAGGTTTATCCTTCGCAAAGTGGCAAAAAGGTAGTGGGCCCAGCGAAAGGGTGACGTGGAAATTAAAGAGAGTGCATCTTGAAGTAGATCCAATGGTTCGTACTATTTCACTGGGCAAAATAGCATGTTTTTAATCCTTTGTGAAGTAGCGAAAGGATGGTTGGCCTGACAGATAGACAGTTCCTAGTTTTTAAAGACTGATCAACTTGGAGTTGATCGGATGGCCCGCCTTGATTCACAGTCAGAAGCAACACGAAATTTACCTTTCACGAAGTGGCAAAATGAGCTGACAGTTACATGGTGGATGATGTGGCTAAACAGTTGGATGCTTGGCTGAGGCAAAAGGTAATCTTTCAAATGCACGTGGCTCCAAAGGATAGTGAAGGGTCCACTTTCATTGAGCGATGATGGTGATGAAATTGATGACTAAAGTAAAACACATGGCATTTAAGATGTGGAGTCTGATGGAGTTCTTGGATGAGCGAATAGATGACACGTAATAGCTATCTGTCGACAATCAATAGGGCAAGAGGATTCCATGCAGAGGGCCCACTCTGAAGGTTAAGGGATGTTAAAGGCCACACATCTCAAAAGAAATCCAATGATAAGCATTGTTTCACAGCCTAAAGATGCAGGGTTTTTAACCTTTGCAAAATAGCGGGGTGAACTCACAAAGCTGGTTCCCACTTTTTGGTATGTCCTGATTTTTGCTGAAATCATACATTTTAAAAAAAATATAATGATTTAAGCTTTAAGAGGTCCCATTTGAAGTAATTAATTGAAGAGAGTTAAATCAAAGGCTCTTAGATCAAAAATTTCTTGGATAGAACCTCTCTACTTCTAAAACATACTTGCAATGGAGTCTCCTTTGCATCTATCAAATGCTGATAAAAACCCAATTTTACATTAGCTTTTGGGGGGTCAAATTAATTCATTTAAAAGTTTTTTTAAAAAGTATTTAGTCCTTATTATAAGCTTTCCAAATAGTATAACTTTTAATATATTTAATTTCATTAATATATTTTTATTTTATTTCTTATGAATGTAGGTTTTTCACTGAACATGAACTTCTTTGTTCAATGCATTGGGAAAAATAGTAAACTAATTCAAAAAAATTCTGAAAAATATCTATGCACTAGGTATTGGTGTTTTCTTTCTAACAAAAAAAAGAAAATTGAATTTTGATATATATAGAACAAGTTATGTGTTCAAACCTACACCTAAATCCAAATTATAATTAGTCAAACTTCAAAACTTAATAAAATAAAAAATATTCAACATATCACTATCAAACCAAGTGCACGCCCTGGGTATTGATGTTACAAACCAAAATTCAAAAGAATTAAGTTTTTATCATTTATAGAAAAAAAATTATGCTTTTTGGGATACACATCACTCTTAAAAAATGTTGTTTGCTGTAAACAACTACTTTTTGAGGGAGATAGAAAAATCAATAAAATTTTATTCAAACAAATTTGCAAAAAATATATTTAGAATCTACAAATAAGATGTTAAGAATCACTAGTTTATATCATCTTCAAATTCTTAACAGTTTAAAAGTTATAGGTGTCAGAAAGTGAAGGTTTTTTTCAAAATATTCATCTAAGTGTCAAAGTTGGTCAAAAAGTGGGAACTAGTATTGTGAGTTCACCTAACAAAAACCTTTAGTAGTGACGGTTGTGTGCAGTTAGTTAAAAAGATTAGTGGTCACCGTGGAGAGTAAAGATCAAGCGGATGGTAGAAGATCTAACGACCTGCGTTGTTTCACATGAAAGAGATGCGTGAGGTTTATCCTTCGTGAAGTAGCGAAAGGAAGGTGGGGCCCATTTTTAAACAGGATGACCCAGGTAAGATAAGAGACGTGCATGTTCTTTAGGATCTGATGGACAATGTTGTTTCGCATGGCAAAGATGCGAGGTTTTTAACCTTCGCGAAACAGCACAAAGCCAAGACACTAAGAATTTCTTTGTGGTCCGTTGGAGCCTTTTTTCAAATTCAATTGTGAATTGATTGTTGTAGCATGTGGATTAATGTCTCAATTCAATGCTCTATTGCCATATTAAGCCTCACATCAACTGAATTTTAGTGTCATTTCAAAGAGTTTGTAGAGGAAGCATTGCACAGAGTGAATTTCTTCAGGCAACAACTAAGTTCTGCATTTTTTAAAAGATATTTCGAATTGATATCATTGGGTGCTCAAATTCTCAGAGGTCTATTTAAGTGTAAATTGAAATAGCTGTAATTCAAAGACGACACCTCAAGGAGATTTCACAAGGAAGGTAAATTTTCAGGATAGAGCTATATGTGATGATTTCCTAGTATAATTAACCATGTCTACAAATGTTGCTGCTAAAATAAAAGAATTAGTGCCCAAGGCGCTCGTCTAAGAATTGGAGATAGTTTATATGACAAAGGGAATTGGTTAAGGGATTCATAGATAGGGATATCAGGTCTGGGGCTTTTCAAAGTGGGATTTGGCCAAAGACATTCCTCTGCTCCAATGAACAGTATATGGGAGTTAGATGTGGGAAAACTCATAGTCCCTATGATTTTCAAGGATGTAGATTTGTTAACCCAAATTGCAAATAACTATGACCTTGTTGCTAAATGTGTGAGAAATGTGAATGGGGGGTCATTGATTGAAATAATTGATGATGAGTTTAGAAAAGTGTTTAAACTCAGTGAGGTATCAAATTATCTAGAGCCAATCAATTTTGATACACTTGCACAGGTCTACAATGTGCAGAGAGATCACCTCAGGAGTGGCCCTTTGAAAGATTTTTTTGTCAAAATAGGAGGATTAACTATTGTAGGCCCTAGTACCATGGAACCCTTCTCTCTAAATCTTTTTACTCTAAGAGATAAAGGGATGTATTGGTCACTGTGTAATATTTTTGGGGAAGATGCTGAAACAACCATGCCAACTCACTGCATGCTAATGGCAACATAGATTCTGAACCCCTCTTTGGTAGTAACTTTTGATTTTGCACCTTATCTCACTGATGCAATTCATGCAGGGCTGATAGGGATTAAAAATGGTAAGATAGATAGACCTTTTGGGTGGCACTCTCTTCTTATGCACATGCTTTTATTTAAAGGTGCTGATTATTTTGCAAAGGAAATGGACCTAGTTAAGGAGAATGATGGTGAAGAGATGCTTGTGCAATTGTGGAGCATAATTTTGTCTTGGGACAGAGAGGATGCTAGTTACTTGAATTTTGATAGATGTCTTGCATCTAGGCTTAGGATCCTCTTGTACCCACAAAACCCTAGGATCCCTAAGGCTCTTTTAGAATTCCTTAGGCCTAAAGAATTTGCTGAAGGTATCAATATTGTTCACAATTGGGGTGATATATATTTATGCCCCGTCTCTACTATGTTCAGAGTTTATGGTTTTAGAGGTACCCCATACTTACTCCCCTATCAATTCCCATTGAAGATAGGAATTGCAGAGATCTTGAGGCAAATTGGGGGTGTGCAATAGGCATAATTAACAAATAGGGGAAAAGGGACCATTTTACCAACTGTCACCATGGCTCATCAATTTGTTATCACCAAGGGTGGTTGGAAACACTTTGATGATTTCTTTCAACCATATAGGTTGTCTGCTGCAGTATCAAGGTTTGCTGACCCTGAAGATTTCTTCAATGGCATGTTCAGAAAGAGAGCAGTATGTAAAGGCAAAGCTCACCAGTTCCATTTTCAAGAGGATTTGATTAGAAATGAATTCAATCTAGATGAGCAGGAAATGAGAAAAGAAAAATGGGTAGCATACAAAAGGGCTCTTGATTTTATCCACCAATTTGATAATGGTTATGATCCTCTGTCTAGTTTTACTCCTTTTGAGGAAAAAGCCAAATTCTTGATTCTTTATTTTGAAGATCTAATGCAGACCTTAAAGGAGAAGAGGGAAGCTATAATGAGAAATAATCCTAAAAAGGCTAAGCTAGTTCTAGCTAAGCCTGCCTTTGCTAAGGCCATCCCTCCAGGTGATTATGTGATGCATAAGAAGTCAAGATATAGTGTGCTAGTACCGGTAACTAGTGATCCCTCTAATTCAAAAGGGAAGAGAGAAATAGAAGATGTCATTGACATCCAAGACTCCCAAAAAAGGCAAAGGGTGGGAAAAGAGGTGCAAATAGGTGAACCTTTATACTCTCCATCCCAATCCCCTATCCATGTGGGAGATGAACTGGTAGTGGCCAAGCAATTATTGTAGTTAGGGAGTCTCGGGGAGATTGCCTACACATATGAGGAAACACAAGAGGGAATGCCTAGAGAGCCACCTGGTGCTGAGATGAACTTGATTGTGAACGAGTTCAAAGGAAAGGAGTTAGACCTTTCTATCAAACAAGCCAGTGAGGAGTTACTAGTTGATAATAATTTTGTTACAACATGGTCCTTTATGCAATTTGTTTGGAAAGAAAACATTGAGCAATTGAAGGCAAGATGTGAGAAGAAAAAGAATGAGCAATCCCACAAAGATGCAACTACCATGGAGGAAGAGGTGAAGCAAGAAATGATGGCAGAGTTCAAGACCATTACTCCTAAAAAGGGGAGAGAAATGGTATCAAAGGATAGTGTGCTAATCCTTCCTAAATGGGACATAGTAGATGCCTTAGTACTAGAAGTAGTAAGGAAGGAAACCAAGCCCCTAGAAGGAGTGACATTCAACAAGGACAATGCTACTTTGGTCATGTGGTCCCTAAAGAGGGATGAGAGCAGAAGAAGGAAGGATACTTTAGAGTCCAATTACCTTGGAGGGATGATTGTTAAAAGAGTGTAGGATACAGGGGTGGTAGAAGCTACCAGCACGGTTGTAGAAACTACAAAATTCAGTGTCATAGTGGCTAAGAAGGAAGCTAAGAAGAGGGCTGATCTCCAGGTAAAACTAGAAACAATTTTAAAGGCTTATAATGAGGCCAAAGGAGAGATAGCCATCTAAGATAGCATCATTTCTAAATTACAGAGTCAATTGGCATGGCAGTACCAGAAAGGTGAATCCTCTACTTTAATGATTGCATCTTCTCCAACAAGACCCCCACCCACCAGTCCTATCATTGAATTTCCCCCTTCTCCTATGTCTTCTAGTTTTCAACCAGCTGAGACCATTCAACATGGATTGGAGAAGCTGAAGCAGGCTTAGGCCTCGTTTGCAAGCAAATATGAGGAAAAGGTTAGGGCCACAATTTTGAGTTTTGCTGACATAGTAGGAGCCTCCATTGTGCATATGAACATGAAAAGAATTTTGGATATTTTGATTGAGCGGAATGGAGACAAGGCTACTCTTGAGCCGATTTTGAATAAGTGGATGCCTAGAGAGGTGGATTTGGAAATTATGTGTGCATCCTATGATGAGGCAGGGTCTAATGTTGATATTACATCCACTTGTGAGTTAGTCAAAGGCATGACCAGGTTGGCAGAAGGAAGAGATGGTGTAGAGTGGAAGGCTAACTTATATAGGAAGGAATACATTGAACATAAGTTTGAACTTTTTACTAGGGGATGTGTTAATCCAAATAAATTGAAGGATAAACAAGTGTGGCTTGATGAGCTGGGAGATAAATTGTCTTAGAGGGTGAATGAAGTCATCAATACATATGACACATCTTTGTTTGTCAAGACAATTGAAGAAATAGAGAAGACAAAGTCACATTATGGTTTTATGAAATAAGAGGTTAAGAAAATTAGAAATACGTGGAAAAGGTTGGATAAATTGAAGAAGAAAATTGTTAGCTTCTCTTGGCCTACTGATGATGTGTTCTAAGAGTGGACAAGCAAATATGCGGTACAAGAAGCAGAGCTTCAAGAAGATGTTGCAACGAAATAACCAACTAAAAGGCTGCTAGGATTGAAAATGACTTGTAACTTCTTTTTGAAGAAAAATTGTAGTTGTAACAAACTATTCTAAGGAAAGTCTAAAGCTTGTGTTGCATCCATATTCTTATAAATGGATACCAGGACTTAAGGATAGGAGATCACAAGAATTTGTAAAGAGATTCTGCTGAAATATATCTAGGGTTTTCTGGTTCTTTCAGAAATTACCTTGAGTTATGTAAAAGTTTCAAAAAATGAATATGCATATACAGATCAAAGTTTTTCAGGCCTTAATCTTCGTTGTCTTCTGGTGTGCATTCATTAGTTTGCTGGTTTCAATCGAATAATTTAGGGTTATTTGATTGAGCATGGATTCTAAGGCAGTGTTATAGATATATTTTTGGCTTTTCTCTTTAGGAGAGGAATTAAAAAAGCGTGAAATATTTGTCAGTAAATCAATTGTTTGCTGCTTTGAATTTGATAAACGGTTTTAGTTTAAAGGGAAAGAACTTATATATATGTCAGGCATGTATAGGGTTCATGAAAGCCGAAGTGATGAAATGTATGAGAATGTTTAGTTTTGGAACTCTTGCTTGATTTAGGTGACTCTATAGCTTGGATAAGGCACTGATATCAGTTGTGGAATTCTTTATATCTTTCTTAGGATCAAATACTTAAAATGAGCATAAGTTTCCCTTAATGTTTCAATTTTATTGTGGTGATGAAGTCCATAGGTTTTTAGTATTGGTTTATTGTGGATCTCGATTTAAAAGTGTAAAAGTATTCAAAAAAGGTATACCCACCTGAGCTTTGGATAAGTTCAAAGTGTAGAAAGTTTTGTTGAAACCTTGTTATATGTTATTCTGGAATTCTATTTTCTTGGTGTCCTCTTCATATGCAAATAGAGTTATCAAATTTTCTTACATGGATGATAGGAGGGAATCAGAATTTGAGAACAACATGGTCAAAACTCAATAAAGATTAAAATACCAAATAAATATTAAATTCATACAAAACAAATAGCCATAAAATATCGAATAATTAAATACTCAAGGCCAATAAATTAAATGCATTAAAATAAGCATTATTAATTATAAAATCAAACATCAAGAATCACATAGTCAAATAAATCAACCATCTCTAAACATACTCACAATACTGAAAGGATCAAACTCATAAAATGACATGGCAAATTACGCCAAGATGCTACGACACTTGGTGCACGTCTTAGACCTAGAGTATGTGAAGGGAACTCATGTCATCTCTGAACCACATAAGCCATTGGAATTAAAGACATGCTCAGACTTGTGAAGCCAGGTGGATTTGATGTCTGGTACCTGCAAGGTCCTACAACCATAAAACGATAATACAACATATACATATATAATAGACAAGTGATAGAGAGTCGCGATGACACATCCTGCTTGCAATAAGTGATGTGGAATCATCTCTATCACAAAGATAGTCAAACAATAGTAAAACTCATATATTAAGAATCTCATAAAATGTAATCATGAAATATGGTTATTTTAATCAAAATCAACATATTATCCATGATCAATATAATCTTTTGATAATCTATCACATAGTATGCATATAGTATACATCGAATCACATGATCAAATCATGCAAAATAGCATATGCACAATTATGTCTATCATCACAATGCGTAACTAAAACACATGAACAATCATCATCCAAATCATCATAAATAGTCGAGATAAGTCTATCATGCATGAAATAAAAGTCAACTTTAATCAAAACAAGTCAAGTCAAGGGTGGACACTACATAGATTAGAGGAGGTCCATGCCAGTTATTCCTCCCTAGCAAAAATTGACATTCATTTAGATTCCATTCTTTCATTCTTTTTGCCTATTAAATCTACTTGGATTCTTAAAGGATAGTAGCTAAAGGAAGTTATCCCAACTACTGCACAAAGGAAAGAGAGTGAAGCTAAAGAGATAGAAGTCACATGGAAGAATTATAATACATTAATCAAAGAACTCCCTGTCATTGAGAAGGAGAAGATAGCAATGAATGATAGATTTGAATCATTCAAAGGATTGCAGGGATGGGATATCCCTTCAATTTTGACACCCATGCAACACATTAAAGACTTGGTCTCTTGGCATGCAAAATTTGAAAAGGCTATTTCAGGGGTTCTAGAAACCTTGGAATCAGACCCGGACCAAGAGGCCTCATGCAGTACAGTTTTCGATAGAATCATGGATGTTGAGGGGTTGTACCACAAGTTTGTTGTTGAAGCAGTAGGGATACCAGCATAGGTGACTAAGATAACTATGAATAGGCTGGTAGGCCTAAAAAAATTTGAATGACCAATTGACAAGATGGAGGGGTGGTACAACAAGTACTGTGCTGTCCTCCAACAAGTCTTAGAAGAAGAAGAGAACAAGTCTATGTTTTTGCTATTTTGTCTCCCTTGCAAGCCTGCTACACCAGACAATGAATTCTCAAGAAGAAAGGAATGAATGACTAATAAGGAGGGTACCACGCTATCGAAAAAGGACACCTTTTGATGTACATCTTCCTTATTAGGGTCTTTTGACATATATTCTCATTGGCCTGAAGCTTGTTTCACTCCCTTGTGTCATAAAAGTGAATTCAGGGCCTTGAGTACTATTCCAATTTTTTTTGATCATATGTACTAAAGAAAGGCTTACAAGTAATAGAAGGACATAGTTCTACAAGAGTATTGTACCACAATTTTGTGAATGTAGTTGTTTCGACTTGAAGATCAATAAAGAATATATTCTTTTCTGGTTTCATATTGTGTTCATGAGTTGTATGAGTTTCAAATGCTTAGAGTGTTGTTAGCTTGTCTATTCTAAATGATTATGTGTATGATTTGATGGGTTTCATTTGCAGCAAATGAATTAAATTCTATCAAAAAATACTGCAACATAGGATGAACTAGTGTGAGATCGAGTTAAGGTTTTGTTTCTTGATTTGAATGTTTATGCAAGGCATTTATGTTCAAAGATCTCCGCGAGATAATATTTTTCTCTTTGTTTTAAACTTCTTTCTTATCCCAGGCCCCATTTCTTTAATCCTTCTAGGACCCCCCGTGATAAGAAATGTGCTATTTCTTATCTCATTTCTCGCCCCAGAGCATCTAACTTTGAATATTCTTTTTGAGAAATGTCCCCCCTCAATGTATATTGTGTATCTCCGGGTTAAGCATTTTCCTTGTCTTTTCCTTATATCCTGGGCGACCTTTTAGAGGTTGTCAAGATGCCGCGGGGCAACTTTTTGGTGCAGATTATTCATACGTCATGCTATTGACAAACACATCATGTTATTGACACGTCATGTTATTGACACTTCATGTTATTGACGGATCATGTTATTGAGGAGTCAATAACATGACATGTCAATCACATGACCTATCAAGCACATGACGTTTCAATAACATGAAGTGTCAATTTGAGTCAATAACATGATGTATGAATAGTGTGACATGTCAAAAACATTTCTTCATGAACTAAAAATTACTTAACATAGAAATGTGATCTGATTTAATGACAATAACACTCATTGATACTAATCTAATTTATTTATTGTAAAAAGGATCTCAAACAATTACATTGAAGATGTTTAGATGAAGTAATTCTGATGTGGTGTTGTAGCACCTCTTTACTCATTAGGCCTCCATGAGGTCAAATTTAAAAGACAAGTGTTTTGATGGGTTCTCAATGTAAATAAGGTCAAATATGATCATTTTATATGTAATAAGTTCATGTAGACCAATATTTGTTATGTCCAGTCACAGGTTACTCATATTGGCAAAATTGCTCAAGAATGCTCAAAAGTTGTTGAAGAGTGATCTAAGTTTGTAAATAGTCAATTTTGATGTAAAATTTTATGTAATGATTTTCTTATGTCCATTTCGACCTATTTTGATGTTTTGGGGGTCATAGGTTTGTCTAAGTTCAAAATTGTCAATTATATCTCAAGGTTGCCAAAAGTTGTCAAGTTTGGTCTCTGACATACATTTGGTTCGAAAAGTGGTTAAGGGAAACTATACCTACCATCAAAAGGCTTAAATAGGCATTGGATGGTCGGCCATGAAAACTTGTTGAAATATTTTTAATGTATTTAAGAGCAATCAATAGAAAACACAAACATTTATGCACTTTCCTTCTTGTTCCCTCGTAAGAGTTTGATCTCAGCCTTCAAATCACATTGATTCCTCATTCTTTTGTTGTAAAACTCAGTTTGGAATGATACATTGAAGAGTTCTCTAACATTTTCTATTCATTTCCTATAATTTGGTTTTAAATTGAAGGAGATTTAACATTTTTTGTCAAAACTGTTAAAACATGTATCTAGGGTAAACATCGACATTTAAAATTTGTATCTTTCATGTTTTTCTGGCTAATAATCCCACCAATGGGCACAAACCTGTATTATGTTGTGTTCTATCATTGTCTTAAAATTTCAAGGGTGTTACAAATATATTGCACGTAGGTTTGAAGAGATTTGATGATTGTTTTGTCTCTCAATCAGAGAAAGAGCGGTGTTGAGAGGGTTTGGTGTCAATGTGTGTGTCAGATGATCATTGTGTGTGGTTTCTCTACATCACGATGTAATATAAAAAAATAGTAAAAATATCCATGAAAGATGTTTAAATTCTTTGAATACGATAAAACATTCAAAATGTATAAATCGACTCAATCTGATGCATTGAATATTGTAATTGTTCAAGGTGTTTAAATAAACTCAATCAGATTTGTAACTATTGAAGATGTGTAAAAGTAATCTATCATATTTGTTTTTAACAACAATTGGAAATGTTCAAATCAAAACAATTTGTTTTATTGAAAATAAGCATACATAAAACCAGTTAAGGTGTTCAAAAGAACTCAATCTAATTTATTCAAAATTACCGTTGAATATGTTTAAATGAAATCAATTTGTAATGTTGAAAATAACCATTCAATTTGTTTAAATTAACTTCAATGTGATTTACATAGAATAACCATACATGATATAATAAATATGGGATTCATTGAAATTTAAAATTCCCATATTAATTCAAAATTTTTATTTTTTATTTTTTGGCAAATAGTCTGCATCATTTCTGATGTATTATTGAAGAGAAGTCAGCCATATAATCTAGAAATTTTTTATATCAAAACATGCCTCTTATGAAGGCAAACGACAACTAATTAATAAATTTTTTTAGTCCCCCACTCCTCACAATAACAGGAGGCACACCCTTTTCATCAACTTCATCGCTTGCCAGACCAGCTACCTCCTTGAACCTCTGTTTCGAGTGTTCAATGTTTGTATCACATGCATCCAACATGTTATTAAACTGGTCAGCTAAAAATTTGTTATATTTCATTATCGCATCACAAGCTACCTCAACTTTCTCCATCAGCATCTAGTGTTTACGCACTTCCATCTCCAACTTGACATTTCTATTGGTCAACTCCATGATATTCTTTGTGAGTTCACTGCATCTCCTTTCTAGATCAGTAACCTTCTCCTTCAGCCTTTCGCTTTCAGCCTCGGTAATTTGAACCTTGTCCATTAGAAGTTGTACATGGAAGGCATCAAAATTTAGATTGCCCATGCAATGAGGGCTCCAACGATCCTTTGACTCTGGCAAGGGGGTGTTCCTTTCATTGTCGTCTTCCCTAAACCGTGAGAGGTGAGAATGTTGGAGGCCCCATGCTTGGATGTTTCTTTTGTTGTTGTCTTCCCTTTCCCATCAGAGGTGCAAACATCTGAGGCCCTAAGCTTGGGTGAACTCTTTGCAGGTTTCCATCCACCTCAAGATGTGTTTCAATGACCTTTCTTTTGCCTACCCTTGCTTTTCCCATTCCCATCCCTACAAACATTAACAAAAGAAGGCATATTAGTAGACAAAAAAGAAAGAAAAAGTAAAAGACAATGAAAGATGCATGAAAGAAAAAGTGTAGACGAACATGAAATGACCAAGTTTTTCTTCCATTTTTGTCTAAAAATGAGAAACTACAATTCTGAACAAAAGATGTGATGCTCAGTGGCTCAAAAATTGAGGCTACAACTACTCTACCTCCAAAATCTTAAAATCGTACATTGTGTTATTGATATTTTGCAAAATCACATCACTTAGACACAAAATCGACAAGAAATAACGCGTGAAAAGGTCAATAACATGATATACTATTTTAACATTTTGGATGCAGAATAGCTATCAGATGGAGGGGGCAGTGGGTGCCATGTTGCCTTGCAATTGGGAATGCACTTATGTGGAAACTGACTCCATCACTCAATGTTCCTCCACCTTTTGTTTTCAATCGACTCATTAAACATCATTTTTACGGAAGTTTTGTGTTGGTCTCAAAATTTTGTGTGTTTATATTGTTATTTAAATTATTATTTCGTTTCAGATGGTATGCTTAAAAAATAGTCAATAAGAAAAGTTTATTCAACTGTCATAACTTACAACAGAAACAAGACATGTTCTACAATTACAACAAAAAAATTCAGCATACACTTGGATAAAAGAAGAGTCATGGAAAACATGGCAGTAACATATATGAAAATAGATTATAGCAACACAGAGAAATTTGTGAAGTATGATAAATTGAGAAAAAGGCTATGTTGCATTATATTACAAGGAAGATTAGGATGTTGCACCATAGTATCCCCTGGGATGGATTACAATATACACACAAACAATGAAAAAATGCACAAATAATTATTCACATGTATGCACAAACAAAGAATATATGCATAAATAATTGTTCACATACACACAATGTTTAAACAAATTTCAGCTTCCAAGCAGTTGAGATAGGGTGCAAATGGTTAATGAAGAGTATTCTTCCACTAGAGTATCTGGCTATAATTATTACTATCTACTCTCTGAGATTTCAAGCTTCTATTTTCAGTCCCATAAGGGGTACATAAACAACAAAAATATATTTATCACCTTCATCTGCCTAATTTGCACAACGGAGTTGACATCAAAGTAGAAGACTTGACGCTTCTTCGGATTCTTATGTAACTCAGGAGGGGTGATGTCAAGTGTTCATAACCTCGCACTTGTCTGTCTGATCATAGGATTGCATTTAATATCTTGATTTCCTGGCTCAACAGTCTCAACAACTATAACCTACCACATAAAAAGAGACATCAAATGACTTCTACCAATATTGTTGCGTTTGAAAAAGTTAAATGGTCACATGAAAGAAAAGAGGAAAGGATCTTACAATCTTACTACAGATGGGACATAGACAAGGTCTTTGATATCCCACACCTCCCACAACTTAAGGGAGTCCAATAATTACTCAGAGAAGGAATGCAGATAAGGAAACAAGGCATTGCCATCGAAGACATCCATGATTCGAACTTCAACACAACCTCATTGGAGTAGATTGTCATGACATCACACACCCCTCCCAACCCCATCAACAATACCTTTACCAACAAATTTCCCATAGAGTTGAAGGTGCACTTCATCTCCAACAACAAGAGTGTGCCCGTCTTGATCGATACAGTCTTCCTCGTCTTGCACAGTTGGCTGCATGAGTAACATATCCATGTGCTAATGTAAATAACATTTTTGTATAGTTGGCCATCAACATAACTAAATAAATTCATGTCAATGCAATAGAACAATACCAAAATAGGTGGCTAACACACATTATCCCCTTCATCCCAATTGCGGTTTGCAGTTGCAAAGTCATTATCGTTTCATGTGGAACGTTTCTTCCCATCAATGTTTCCTTCTGCGGCAGTATGCTGCAAAAGAACACACATTCAAAAGGAGTGTAACTACGGAATTAAACCATATGAAACCATATGAGGGAACACTAGCTACAAAACTGCCCATCAAGAACACGAAAAATCTGAAAAGACAAATTTTTTCAAAAATTAGAGATCCTTGATCGAGATGGGCAAATTTAGCAGCAACTTTTTTTTTTGGATTTTTTTTGGAAAAGTGAATAACAAGAGATTTATAACTCCTTTTTCAAGTAGTTTAGCCACTTAAAAATGCCTTTATTACCTATTGATGTTTGCTTGTATCCTCCAACATCTACCCCAAATCAAGAGACTGTCCTACATTCTTCTCGTCTTTGGGTACACTCAACTTTTTGTTCATCGTTTCCTTCTACCACTTCGTTCTAATGGACATCTAAGGTTTGCGGGATACTTTTTCTGGCCCACTACATACAGTGTTAGCCAGAGCTCCGGACAACTCCAGTCTCCCTCCACTAACCCTGTCAACATCAGCCTAACATCATAGGGATGTAACAATCAATGTAGAAGCCTATGGAGTACAAAAAGTAATATGCAATGCAAACACATATATGAATAGACATTCACCTTTCATGAAAAATATTTGACCTCAACTGAAGTCAACCTTTTTTTTGTGGCAGCCTTCATCTTCTTTTGCCTGCCCAACGAAGAAGGTGCACAGTCATTGAGTCGCACATTTGTTGTAGGTAGTGTATACAATCCCATATTCACTTCAATATCATTTCCACTGTTACAAGTCATCTGCCCAGCAACCTAGGATAGCTCAATTATGCATACTTTGGAAAATTACATCCATTATAGTGAAGTATAAAATAAAACAATCACTAGGAATTACCTCTCTTCCAAGTTTCTTTCTTTCCATTAACTGTAAAACCTACTTCAATCTCTCCTCCCTCAATGGACTGCTATTGTACACCCATGTGAACTCACAATACTAATTCCCACTTTTTGACCAAGTTTGACACTTAGATGAACATTTTTAAAAAAATCTTCACTTTCCAACACCTATGATTTTTTAACCTTTAAGAATTGATGTAAACTAGTGATTTGTACCATCTTGTTTGTAGATTCTAAATATTTTTTTTTTCAATTTTTTTGAATAAATTTTTATTGATTTTTCCATCTCCCTCAAAAAGTAGTTTTTTACAGCAAACAACATTTTTTAGAGTAATGTGCATCCCGAAATGCATAAATTTTTTCTATAAATGATAAAAACTTAATTCTTTTGAATTTTGGTTTGTAACATCAATACCCAGGGCATGCAATTGGTTTGATAGTGATATGCTGAATATTTTTTATTTTATTAAGTTTTGAAGCCTAACTAATTATAATTTAGATATAGGTGTATGTTTGAACACATAACTTGTTCTATATACATCAAAATTCAATTTTATCTTTTTTGATAGAAAGTAGACATCAATACCTAGTGCATAGATATTTTTTAGAATTTTTTTGAGTCAATTTACTATTTTTCCCAATGCATTGAACAAAGAAGTTCATGGTCAGTGAAAAATCTACATTCATAAGAAATACAAAAAATATATTAATGAAATTAAATATATTAAAAATTATACTATTTGGAAAGCTTATAATAAGGACTAAGTACTTTAAAAAAAAAACTTGTAAATGAATTCATTTGACCCCCAAAGCTAATGTAAAATTGGTTTTTTATCAGCATTTGATAGATGCAAAGGAGACTCCCTTGCAAGTATGATTTAGAAGTAGAGAGGTTTTATCCAATAAATTTTGATCTAAGAGCCTTTGATCAAACTCTCTTCAATTAATTACTTCAAATGGGACCTCTTAAAGCTTAAATCATTATATTTTCTAAAAAGAATGTATGATTTTAGGAAAAACCAGGATGTACCAAAAAGTGGGAACCAACATTGTGAGTTCACCCACCCACATTGCTTCGTTTATCTCTTCCTTTGCTTTAGCAGGAAGCTCATCAAATGTTTCCATCCCATAATCTTTGCACACCCAATCAGTGACACTCTTTTTTTGTATATTGTATCGTACTGTCATATGGTACTCGACATCACCCACCTTCTTATTCACATATCTCCATGTTGTCTCTATGCGGCGTTGGCTGTGTTTATTGGTACCGTGTGGTGCATGAATGCCTCTTAGGGCCTCCAATAATGGGAGGTTGTGCACTAACAATCTATGCAGGTTCAACCTCCCCAAATCCCAAAATATACAACCTCCATTATATGAATATTCACCAAAGAGACAAAAGTAGAACAACTTGCCATCAACATATTCTCTTTTGTGGTTAGAATTTTGCTACACAGACCATACACGTCAAAACATCATGTTCAATTTTTTTGAAAAATTATTATAGAGATGATGCAAAATATAATAACAAATAGTACACCTCAATACTACCCCCTCATTGTCCCTGTTCATGACCCTCTATACCCTGCCCTTCATTGTCCTTAGTCGTAGCCTCGTAATCGCTACTGATGTCCTCTTTTTCACTATCACCATGATCCTCAACCATATTACTGCACTCCTCTACATTCCCAATGGCCTCATCTTCCCCAACAAACAAACATGTTATCATGCTATTGTTGAATAAAAAAGAAGACATCAACAATGCTTTTAACTCCATAAAGTAGTCTATTTTTCCACTTATGAAGCCCTACTTCCAGGAATCACAACACACACATGTGGAAATAAATTGTAATACAAACAAGAGATGTGATTACCAATATGGTTGTGCAGTCAGTTTTGTTAGGTCCTAGAGGCAATTGAGAGCGGGGGGTGAATCCGTTGTCTATTAATTTCAACTAAATATACTTTAACCAAACTTAGTGCATAATATCGGCAAACAAAACTTTAATTCCGGTAGACAATTTAATAGTTAATTGCAATACCGGTAAATTTTAATGCATGAAACAGAAACATAAATAACATACACAACACATAACATAGTTATTTGTACATGGAAACCATGTAAGGGGAAAAACCAAGGTGGGAAACCTTACCCACAATTAGATGATACTACTGTAGATAGTATGTGTGTACAAATGGGGTCTGCACATGTAGAAAGGCCAACTACCTAGAGCTCACTACTCAATCACAAAATGGGAGTCACACTGACTACAATTGGATGGTTAAATATAATGATAATGTACTGCTCAATATAGCATCTTCATATGTTGGATTCAGTATCGGTTAAGCTCTGATTTGCCTTCTTTAAACCTTCCTTCAATCTTGAATGATGTCTACGTGTATAGCTCTTCTTATATTCACATATACCTTATTACAATCCTTTCCACACTCTACCACACAATCTCATAAATGAGATCGTACATTTATACCAAAAACTAAGACCAATTGTGTAGGTCAGCTTACTAAGATACTACAATTAAATCAATTACAAATGAATCAATATGCGATGCATGATGTCGGCTCAATGCATTTACAACAATAGCAAATCATCTCTATAACGTGTCGTCCTGATCTGGAATAGATAATGCTTTCCGGTCCATAACCTAGACCTATTTGCGGGTAACAACAAATATGCAAACTCGATTAGACCAATAACCAAATCACCAAAACCAAGTGTCCAAACAATGTCTTCGACATAACCAACTAATCTCTAGATGATAACAAATCATCCTCAGTGCCGGTGAACAATATAATCCTATCGGTTAACCAGATACTGGTGACTGTGCATAAGTCACTGAACATGCTGGTGAACATAACCAAAGATCTCCAAGTGTTCTCAAGTGTTGACATCAATGACAAAACCAATGCAACACATCCATAATACCAACAATCTCCCCCTTTCTAGCATTGATGGCAACACAAGATGGAAAAACCATCTAAGTGCCAAAGCAGAAATGCCAAAAACCAAAAACCAATAATCTCCCAAAGAGATCATTATCCAGAAATCAAAATACATAATATCTCTCCCCCTAGGAATAATCTCTCCCCAAAAGATAATGTGTTTTTCCATAGATATCTCTCCCCCTTTGACATCAAATGCCAAATCAATACAAAACCAAATACAATCAGTTCATAGAACTTGTTACAAATTGTTATAACCACATTTATCCAATCTACTCCCCCTAAGAAGTAGCTCTCCTTCATTAAAGCCAGAAAAAGATTCTCTATTAATTCTATCGGTCTGATGCCATGCTCCAACTGTCTAAGTTTCTACCGGTGAGGGTATAACTCCAAGGCGCTCTCGTAGATATTCAAAAGTTTCCTTAGGAAAAGGCTTAGTAAAGATATCTACAATCTGCTCTTTCATATTCACATAAACCAATTTCACTTCTTTTGATTCAACATTCTCATTTAGAAAATTGAATTTGATAGAAACATGTTTAGTTTTAGAGTGAAATACCGAATTCTTAGATATATCAATTGCTGCCATATTATCATAGTAAATGATTATAGGTTCCTTGCATTTTACCTTTATGTCCTTCAACATTTTCTTGATCCATAATACCTGTGTACAATTAGTTGTTGCTGCAACATATTCTAATTCTACTATTGATAGTGATGTACAACTTTGTTTCTTGCTCAACCATGAAATTAGTCTGCTGCCAAGAAAAAAATGCTTCACCGGTGGTGCTTTTTCTATCATCTACATCTCCTGCCCAATTTGCATCTATGTATGCACATAAATCAAAATTTTCATCTTTAGGATACCATAGACCAAGATTTGTTGTGCCTTGTAGATACCAGAAAATCCTTTTTACTGCTGATTCATGATTTTCCTTAAGATTACTCTGAAATCTTGAAACAATACATACTGCATTCATAATATTAGGTCTTGTTTGTGTCAAATATAGTAAACCTCCTATCATAGACTTGTATCTTGTCGGATTAACAAGTGTTGATTCACCCTTCAAAGATAGTTTATCAGTTGCAGTCATAGGTGTACTTACCGATTTAGAGTTTTCCATGCCAAATTTCTTAAGTAATTCCTTCAAGTACTTTGATTGATTTATGAATATACCTTTATCAGTCTATGAAATCTGTAATCCTATAAAGAATTTTATCTCTCCAATCATAGACATTTCAAATTCTTCCTGCATCTTATTAGAAAAGTCTTTACACAATCCATTTTCTCCTCCAAAGATTATATCATCAACAAAAACTTCTATAACCAAGATGTCATCATTAGTCACTTTGTAATATAAGTTGTTGTCAGCATTACCTTTAGTGTAACCAAGCTTCAAAAGATATTTGTCCAATCTAGCATACCAAGCTCTAGGAGCTTGCTTCAATCCATATAAAGCTTTCCTTAACCTGCAAACAATATATTTGTTATCTATCAAAGAAAATCCATCAGGTTGTTTAGTGTAAACTTCCTCTTCTAGATCACCATTCAGAAATGCACATTTAACATCCATTTGATATACTTTATAGTTCTTGTGTGCTGCAAAAGCCAAGAATAATCTGACTGCCTCAATTCTAGCTACCGCTGCAAAGGTTTCATTATAATCAATTCCTTCTTTCTGTGAATATTCCTTACACAATAATCTCGCTTTGTTTCTGATTACCTTACCATCTTCATTAAGTTTATTTCTAAATACCCATTTATTTCCAATTACATTTTTGTCTTTAGGTCGGGGAACTAATGTCCATGTGTTATTCTTTTCAATTTGTTCCAATTCATCTTCCATATACCATAGTTGGTTCCATCAAGCTTCATACTATTCTTCCTGAAATAGTTAGTAGATATTAGTCTCCTTAAGTTGTTAAACTTTTGCAAAAAGAGGACTAGGCTCTGATACCAATTGTTAGGTCTTGGAGGTAACTGAGAGGAGGGGGGGTGGGTAAATCAGTTGTCTATTAATTTCAACCAAATATACTTTAACCAAACTTAGTGCATAATACCGGTAAACCAAAATTTAATGCCGATAGACAGTTTAACAGTTAATTGCAATAATGGTAAAGTTTAATGCATGAAATAGAAACACAAATAACATACACAACACATAACACAGTTATTTGTACGTGGAAACCTTGTAAGGGGAAAAACCATAGTGGGAAACCTTACCCACAATCAGATGATACTACTACAGATAGTATGTGTGTACAAATGGGGTCTGCACATGCAGAAATGCCAACTACCTAGAGCTCACTGCTCAATCACAAAATGGGAGTCACATTGACTACAATTGGATGGTTAAGTCCAATGATAATGTACTTCTCAATATAGCATCTTCATATGCTAGATTCAGTACCGGTTAAGCTCTGATTTGCCTTCTTCAAACCTTCCTTAAATATTGAATGATGTCTGCGTGTATAGCTCTTCTTATATTCACATATACCTTATTACAATCCTTTCCACAATCTACAACATAATCTCATAAATGAGATCTTACATTTATACCAAAACCTAAGACCAATTGTGTAGGTCGGCTTACTAAGATATTACAATTAAATCAATTACAAATGAATCAATATGCAATGCATGATGTCGGCTCAATGCATTTACAACAATAACAAATCATCTCCATAACGTGACGTGCTAATCTGGAATAGATAATGCTTGCTGGTCCATAACCTACACCTATTTGCTGGTAACAACAAATATGCAAACTCGATTAGATCAATAACCAAATCACCCAAACCAAGTGTCCAAACAATGTCTTCGACATAACCAACTAATCTCTAGATGATAACAAATCATCCTCAGTGTCGGTGAACAATATAATCATGGAGGTTAACTAGATACCGGTGACTATGCATAAGTCACTGAACATACCGGTGAACATAACCAAAGATCTCCAAGTGTTCTCAAGTGTTGACATCAATGACAAAACCAATGCAACACATCCATAATACCAACAAGTTTGAAGACCACCTGCCGATGGCTTCAAAATAGAATGACCAACTAGCACCTGCTTTAGATTTGAAGCCCCATCTTCCTCCGGAGTATACAAATTTGACTGCCCAATCACAAGACTTAAAAAGGATGACAAAATCAAGAAAAAGTACATCGATTGAATCTATTGCACTTACATGCAAGCATGTACTTACATGTAAGAAGATGTCATATGACTCAACTAACCAGACAATGCAACCAACTCTTGGTGTGCCATTTGGTTCAGAGAGAGGTGAAGCAATAGCAACAACTTCTTTGAACATAGCTCTAAACGCATGTGACATCTTTGATCTGAAAAAGGAACAAATATCCAATTTATATCAAAAGACACTATCAATTGTAAACGACCAAGAATGTCATGTTCATATAAATAAATATTTTATTTATTTAATTATTATATCCTGTATTGCAATAATCATAAATTTTAAATGGCTTGTCCTTTCTAGTAGCGTGGCTTTTAGCTATTTTAAAGAAACAAGGTTGCATTTATTGGTCTGTCTTGTCAGAGCTGAGTTGACAACACAGAGATGGTTCTAAATATGCTGGCATTCTAATCCCAACTCACATAGAAGATTGTAATTGAGTGCTTTAGATTTGGGATTAGATTTTCAAAGCTTCAGACAAAGAGCTGCAGAGATTTTTCCTGGAAACCTGGTATGTTCTAAATGTTCATCGGTCTTATATAGAGAATAGGTTGGAGAGGATGGGAGCATACAAGTTTTTTATAGTGCAGAAGCTGAAGAGAGGGCATAGAAGATGGTGAACTTTGTAGGGCTTAGTTACCAGAATTGTGAGGAGCTTCTGGAAGTCCAGATCAGAGACCTTTTTGTCATAGACAAATATATATGACGCAATTTGTGGCATGGTGGAAGTCTCTTTGAACGTAGATAGGCACTGATGCGATGGGTTTATATAGGAGGTTGTGTTGGTTCCTCTGGTGGATATATTAGAATCAAGGGAAAAGTGTGTCAAGCTAATGGAGGGATTCATGAAAGGAGTTAATAGAGATGCTACGACGAAAGCCATTTTTGAGTTGCAGTGTAGTGCCCCTCCCTAATTCATCTTGTCTTTTGTGCATTAATAGATCATATTGATATAGCTTAGTTTACTTTATGATGATTTGATGGTATCTAACAATGTACTAACCCTAATTCATGATTATATTTGATATGATGATGTTTATGATAGTGCTTGATTGTCGTGTCTATCTTCTAAGTGTATTTGTGATAAAGACAATGTCATATCACTCATCACGAGCACGATATGATGATGCATTTCTCTTCACTTGCATGTGTATTTACGTTATATATGTTGTATATGTTGTTGTATATGTATTGGTGGTGACAAGTTTGCAGGTACCAGACATGGACTCCACCTGGCTTCACAGGTCTAAGTGTGTCTTTATCCCAATTGCAAGTTGATCGGAGATGACATGAAAACCCATTCTACACTCTAGGTTTAAGTTGATTACCCTTGTTAGTTTAGAGTCTTGGTGTGAGTTGTTGTTTAGCGTCAAGTGGTTTCTTGAGTCATTCTATGTTTGATTGCTTTGTAGTGTTATGATTATTTATAATTTAATTAACTAATTGATTTATATAGTTTAATAATGTTAAATTAAATTAATGGATTTACATAGTTTATAATAAAAAAATTAAATAAATAGTTGATCTAAATATTTAATATTAATGTGTGATTATTAATTAAATTATAAATTAATTAATTGGTTTATATAATTTATTAATATTAAATTAAATTAGTGGATGGCATTAATATTAAATATAATTACCGATTTAATTATTGAAGGTTATTATTTATTAATGTTATTTTGTGGATCATAATATTTGGCATTTAATTATGCATGAAATATTATTTATTTGCTATTATATTTTATACGTATGTTGGAGATATTAATGGCATTGAGTTTAAATTATTATCCGTAAATTTAATTATTTGTTTATTATTTTATTTATTTATTGTTGGGTTATTTATTACTTATTTAATTATTTATTATTTTATTTATTTATTTATTTGCTTTATTTTTTATTATCTATCTATTTATTTATTATTATTTCTTTACTTACCCCTTGTTATGATTGGCCCTCTTGGGAGTTGTGGTTGTGAAGATATTATTATTTAATTGCTTGTTTATTTATTTATTTATATTTTGTGGTTTAACATTTATTGTGCATTTGATTTAGTTATTTTATATTAGCCCTTTCTATTTTATTTATTAGTTAATGGGATTATTTATTATTTATTATTATTTATTTTTCCTACCCATTTTTTTTTTATTATTTATCTCACCTACCCTCTCCCATTGTTGGCTGTGAGTTTGGAGATTGTAATAATATTATTTTATATTATTGTTGTTTTAATTTCTAAGATGGTTGATAAGAAATATATTATTTTTGTTTAATTATTTATCTATTATTTAATTATTTACCCTACCTACCCTATTTTATTATTGGTTGAGATATTTGGGTAAGTTAAATAATATTATTTTATATTGTTCTACCTCAATATTTGGCATGGTTGGTATACGATATTATATTTTGGATTATTTTTATTGGTTGGAGAAGTTGTATAGTTGGAGATTTGAGTTAATTGTGTGTGTGTCTTGGCTAGAGAATTTTCTGAGAATTATTCATTTGGCTTTTGGAGCTTGGCCTGGATTTGCTTGAGGTTGTGATTTTTGTTGGTGGATTGAAGATTTGGCTTGTCGCTTCTACAACAATTTTGCATTCCATAATTTTTATTTTCCAGGTTGGGGATTTTAAATCCTTCTTATGCAATTTGATTTGAAAAGATTGTATTCTTCGTGTCTGTGAAAAATATATGTTTAATGTATTCACTGAGATTTAATTCTTGATTTTGGTTATTGCAAATTATGATATTTAGACTCTCATGCTTGTGCATTGTCGTGAATGAGTCTATCCCTGTGATGTTGTATGCTTGATTTATTGATTTGAGATGATTGATTTCACTATTGGACTAAGCAAGATGAGAAATGCCTTGCTGATATTCTTTGGGCTCATGTTGAATAATTTTTTATAATGAGATTCTTGATGTTTAAGGATTATTGGTTGCCTTTGTAAGGCTGTGATATTGGCATATGTTGTTCATGTTCTTGGAGATTATTATTTCATGTATAACCTTGGTTATTTGGGTTATGATGCATCTCAGATCCCTTATTCTTATATTTGAGTATGTTGTTACCCTAAGGTCTAGGTTCATGATTAGGGAGAATGGGCTTCCATGAGTCTACCGAGGTCATGAGGAATAGACTGCTAGGATTCCACGTTGGTTGGAGCTGGGGTCTAGACCATCTAGATAGCTCATTGAAGGTTTATTGTATTAATCAAGTGATAATGTAATAACTAATCTTAGGCGGGTTGGGTAGTAGTAACTCATCTAAGTAAGATAAGAAATGTGTTGTGGTGATGCCCCATCTCATGGCCTGGAGTAAACTAGAGTAAGATATGGTAACTGGATAAATTGAACTCCCTTGATTCCTCAAAGGTTGAGACTTACCATCCCTGAAATTCTAAGGAATTTGATGTTGGAACTTACCATCCCTGAAATTCTTCAAATCATCATAACTCCATGCAAAAACATCTTTAAACTCAACCAACAAATCGATGAACTTCCTTTTCTCCACTTCAGAACAACATTTTCCCAGATTAACAAATTTAGGATCCTCATTGGTACCAATGTTAATTTGCTCATACTCACCAGAGCTTTGAATTACCGGGGGTTCTTTATCCTTTTGCTTAACATATCCATATTTCCTGTCAAAAAGGCATTCAAGAGAAACTTAACCCTTTGGGATTTTATTTCCTTTTAACTGCAACATTCCATCATGTAGTTCCTCTAGTGTATTGGGAGAAGACTCTTTACAACTCACCTCTGATCCCTCATAAAACAAGGATGTAAAAATGTTAGTACATTGTAGAAAGTTCTGAATCTGTTTATCATTTTCAAACACCTGCCAAGATTCAGAATTATCAGGCACATTGGGTCTATAAACTAGTTCAACCCTGTAAGTGTCGGTTGTGAAATCTGAGTGTGGTACTAGCAACGCTGCAGATACCGCCAAAGAATCAACCTTTGAGTCAAACTCCCTAGGAATGGATTCAATTGAAGAAGCATCGAAGGCTTCAATCTCATCCCAAACACGATTCCTATAATGTCTCAGCCTCTCATTTTTTACCGCAAATAAACCCCTCACTTGTTTAACAATAAGTTCAGCATCACCTCTTACCCTCAACATTTTGATTTGCAATCGCCTCGCTTCAACCAGACCTAATAATAGAGCCTCATATTCGGCCATATTATTCATGTTTTGGAATTCCAATTTAAAAGAATATGGAATGACCTTGCCTTGAGGAGGTATCAGTACGACCTCGGCCCCCGATCCAGAAGATGAACAACTCCCATCAAATTCCATAAACCAGAGTTCGTTAGACATACCTAAATCCATTACCATGCTCTCATATTGAGGATCAGTTGATATCTTATAATTACCAAAGCCACAATCTTGATACAAAATCTAGGCTTTTGGATCATCTAAAGGAAAGACTGTGTATTTAGCTTTTGTTTCGGGGTGCAAAATAACTCTCTGTTTTCAAACTATGATCATCGCTTGAGACCAATCCATCCTAATTTCCCCTCCCATGTCTTTACAGAAAGTGTGACTCAACAACATACCATAACTAGCAAGGATGTTAGCCACTAAGATTGTCAATTTGATTCTCTTGGCAGGGTGTGCTACTAAAGCGACCCGCACATCCTTAATTTGCCCTAATAAAGGAACTTGCTTGGAGTCCATGGAGTAACATTTGCCAAAGGTCTTTGTTAGGGTTAAACCTAAAGCTTTTTCTATGATTGAGGGCATGACATTGTCAGATGCTCCTAAATCTATTATACAACTACTCAACTTGTGCCCATTAATATATAAGGACACATAGAAAGGTTCTCGTTTATTTTCAAAATTGGGTTCAAGCAAATCAGCTTGTAGAGGAATAGTCTTCGATGAGCCTTCAGGGATTACTAAAGCAGGACTGACATTATCATGTGCTTGAGAATCAATACTCGTGGGTGTTTGGGTTTCACTTGCTAAGGCATGGGCATCATTCCCTTTGACAAATTCAACCAATCTATCTAGCTCCTTCGAGTTTAATTTCAAATACTCAGCCAGAGTAATCTGAACACAAGATGTCTTGCAAAATTCAATGATATCAAAAGGGTTAGTAAAAGAATCAAAACTCAAAGAAGCAACCTCTTGAACAACTTTTGATATACCTCCATGACGGGTCAAAATTTCCTTTCCTTTCACAAGGCTGTGGATGGGTGTTACAACATCTTGAGATTTCAAATTCTATTGAGTTCTTGTAAGAATTGCGTATGAGGAATCTTCCAAAGAGACCAACATGTTTCCTCCCCTTTCTGAGTCCGAGACATATTCCATATAATGAATTTCAAAGTTTCCAGGCATACTTTGGGAACTTCCTTCATCAGCTTCTAAGATTGTTTCTCCTTTAGTGATCATTTGGGAAAAACGAACCATCTCTAGACATGAAGAACCATCATGTTCATCAATTAAATGAAACAAACAAGAGTTTTCCTTGAGGGGTGGTGCTTCAATAGCAAGTCTTTTCTATACAGGGGGTAGTTGTAATTGTCTTCCTCCACCTCCTCCCTGTTGATTAGGATATCTCCTAGGAATGTCTTAATATGGTTGGGAATAGGAAGTACTTGCTTTAGGAGTCTACCTCTTTAGGGTAATTATATCATTCATTAACCGTTGGATAACAGGATATGGGGAAGTAGTGGGTTGGGCATTAGATGTTTGTACTTCTCTTTTCCATTTGCCTGCAGTGATCAAATCATCCTCTAATTCAACTGCGAGAGTTTTAGTGACATTCAAATCTACAACACTTTGCCTACGAATCAAGAAACTTATTTCAAAGGGCATAGAATTAATAAAAAAACATTTGAGATTATCATCTGAAGGTTTTTGGTTAGCCAGAATCTTGTGTAGGATCTTATCAATTCTCGCTACGAAGTCCCCCATAGATTCAAGAAGCTCCTTTTTCAACTGGGATAACTGAGCTAGGAGGGAGTGTTTGTCTTCAGCTACCTTAAATCTAGCTTCAAATCTTGTCTTCAAATTCTGCCAGGTTGTTATCACACTATTCGGCAAGTGATAAAACCAATTAGCCACCACTCCTGTCAGTGTCTAGATAAACAACCTAATAGCCACATCTTCATGTTGAACTGCTATTACTCCACAGGCTACACTAAAAGCATTCAGGTGCTCATCTATAGTGACCATCCCATCCCCACTAAATTTAGGTAAATGATCCTTAGCAGATTTTGGCAAGATATTAAGGTTCAAACCTAAATTCAAAGGGCCTACAGCTGCCCCCCATAGGTTATTGGCTGCCATTGGGAGTATGATATTAAGAGGGGTAGGGTTAAATGAAATTGGTAAGGCAACACCATGCAAGACCAAAGCTTGGCAAACTGGAGATTCACGTGATGATGGTAATGAGGATGGAGGTCTACTTGTTTTCCTTCATTGAGATGAGAAGGTAGGTTGGTAAGTTAAATTTTGTAGTTCTTCAAAGACAGGATCAGAAACCCCCCCTTCTTTGGGATCTAGTATATGGCCTGGAGTCCAGTGTGGAACAATCAGGGTAACAAATGTCTGGGATACTGCAGTTGATTATCAAGGACATGAATAAAGAAAACCCTAGGAACAACTACCCTTTCAAAGACTAACATAGGTTGATCTTCTTGTCTTTCTATTTTGCTAGGAAGAGCACTTATTCTATCATATTCTGCTTGACTTCTTCTATGCCTCCAGGCTAGAGTATCTAGCTCAGAGGTAATGCTACTTTGCTCTTCTTGTACCCAGATTAAATTTGGTTGCAAAATAGGCAAAAACCCTTCAAGAGGCAATACCATTTATGAAGAACAAAGCATAACTATAATGATGACCTTGTTTTAAAATCAATTGTTCTTTCCCTCCCCAGTAGAGTTGCCAAAAATCTGTTGGTAAAAAGATTGGTCTTTCTTTATTTATTTAATCTTTGTACAGTATGGCTCAACCCATGGAAACATCCAATCCTTGATTTGAGAAAGGTCTTTCTTTATTTATTTAATCTTGGTACATTATGGCTCACGAAAAGAAAAACAAATTTCCTACCAATCAGTTGGAAAATCATTATATTGATTAACCTCAGAATTAAGGTACAACTCTCTTTAATAAATATTCAATCAGCTCCAAATTACACATAATCAATAGAATGCTTTTCACCAGAAAGCACTAAAAGGTAATTGCATTCACTAGTCAATATGAAATGAACGCAAGCACTGATTCATATATAACTCTTTATATAAAGCCATCAGACTTCACACATACACTAAAATAAAATGAAAAGCCTTTAAAGATGAAATTCACTAATAATTTTCTGCACACATAGAAAGTATAACGACTCCTTCCTTGAAACAGATTTTCACAGAAATCAAATTCCAAAATATCAAACACACAGATTTGAAATCAAAGAGAACTATTAATGAGATTTTCATTCAATGATGATCATCCACCTTCTACATACACAAAGTCTTTAGCTAATTTAAAAGATAGTCTTTTCAAAAACTCAGTGAACCCTTACAAAGTCATTACAAAACATATATATAGGTCGCTAGACCAATAGTTTTTAACTGAAGTAAAATTAACTCGTAAGAGTTACCTAACTGCATAACTGAAATAAAGAAATGACTAAACTCACTGGCAAACAACTGCCAGCAGTGCTAGTCATGCCGACTGCTCGGTCTGGGTATGATCACTTGGGTTGGCATTTTGGACAAACACCATCACCACCTTTGCCGCACTCCACTCTCTATACACCTTCGAAAACTCTTGAATTACCGTTACGTGTGGCAAAATGATGTGAATTACTCTTTGCTTCCAAAGCTCCTTCTTCCTCTTCACCATCTACACTTTGTCCCTGTGCGAGTCCAGGTGATCGAGACAAACTGTGAGCATCGATTCTACTTTGGAAATCCTCGTGAAATCTCCCACAGCCAAGGATTTCTCCACTTTGATTTGTTTAATGTGGCTGCTAAACTAGTTAATCATCTCTGTGGTATCTTCCATGGTTTCGCTATCTTCTTTAAGCAATTGGACATCCACGCAGTGCAGATCCTTCTGCATGGTCACCCTTAAGGTTGTTAATTCGCCACACAGACTGGCTGATTCACTATGAACCCATTCAATAATCTAGTTGCACCACTCAATACTCTCTTTGCAAATAAGCATTACATCCTCATTTAACCTTGGCACTTGATTTTCAGCAAGAAAATTCATCAGACCATAACGCTAAATATCACGCATCTATTTTGAAATCACTGCCCATTTAGTTTTCTCTTTCTGCCACAAGATTAAGTCAGAATCCAATGCTTTGGTGACTTCATTAGCATCTTTGAAAATCTGGACTAAATCCATTATGTAATTGGTCGCTTGATGCATGATCAAGGTGAGCCATTCTGAGAAAACCTTGGCAATCATCCTGTTTCGTTGAACCTCATCAAATAATTTTTGATTACTTGGTGATTTTGGGCTAAATGGTCCCGAACTTTGAGACAACGGTAATGGGCTATTCTATAGAGCATGAATATGCTGAGCCATTTGTGTTAAATTTTGCTTTAACTCAGCCTTGTCTCTTTCATCTTTCCAAGTACGAGAGATAATTCATTTAGTCAAAGTCTCCAGATGTTTCACATCTACGGCTTTGGTTCTGACCCCCAAATCAACTCATTCAATAGCATAGTTTGCTTCTGAAGCAATAACATCATCTTTATCGGACACAGGTTTGGCAATGTCTGCATCCCAATGCTTCGTGCTTTTGTCAAAATCAATCATAGCCTCCATTTTTAACTTTGTGGGCTTTGTAGACTTTCCCAAACATTTACTCACAACATCCTTCATTGATACCGAAATAGGAGCCATGTTCCTTTTCCTGGTGATCGAATCACTTAACCACTTGGGTGCCAGAGTCAGTTCCTTAGATGGCATGGGTGGAAATCCTACTGAGGGTGGCAGTGTGGCACTGTCTACATGAGACTGGATATCAAGCGTCCTTGGATCCTGGAAAGTAGTGTCTACATCGGTTGAAACCTTGTCTATATCAGAAACAAGGGATGCCATATCGCATAGTGCTTCCTCTGCATCCAAATCAAGAATGAGATGGGGAGCCGACAGCTGAAAACTCTTCTTGGACCTTGACCTGGTAATGCGACCACCAATAGAAAGCTCAACCTCGGTGTCAAGTTTCTCTTCTTTAATCCTTTCCTACCTTTTTCCTGCAACAAAAATAGGAATCTTAGTTAAAATAGAAGTTTTGATTGCGGTATTCCTCTTCCCACTTTTGCTTCTTGAACTAGTTGTTCTTGTCAGATGAAATCGACAACTCCTAAGCCAATTTTTTGTCCTGTGAATTATGTTGAAGGTGCGTGACTGAATACTATCCTCCATCTTTTCTCTCCAATCCACCTCTAGAAGAGGTTCATTATGTACCTGCTTCAGAAACTCAGAATCAAGTATATCCTCGTCATCAGTGGTGACACCTAAAGTGTTCATTGGCAATTTCATGTCATGGATTTGTTTCAAGGTTAACCTTGACCAACTCCTTTTCCTTACTTCAAATTCATCTGGGCAACCCTCCCAATAATCTTCCAACTGAGAAACATGCTGATCAGACACCATCCTCTTCACATATTGAGCGATGAAACCTTTACTATCAAAATTATCCCTTTTCACAAAGGTCTTCAAATGAAATCCCTTAAATTATAGCTCAAGGTTCAGTGCATCAGAGACAGACCTACAACTGTAATGGCCTAAGTCAATGGGGAAAATCCCACTTGTGTTGGAGTCCTCACCATAATCCTTTGCGACATAGGCAAGCTACCTGGAAACTTCGATCAAAATATAGGAGTCTAAACATACCTAGGTAGCCTAAAGGGTTCACCTTTAAATCCTCCAACCCTTAGGTAAGTGAAGTGACTAAATTGTGTAAAGAAACTACCATAGATATTAACAAGTTCAATGGCTTCTGCAGACATCCTCCTATGCAAGTTACCTTGTAATTCAAAGGTCAACCTCTCGGCAAAAATATCATTTCAGTGGAGATAATCATCAACATGCCCTTTTAAAGTCAAATTAGGATGATACTCATAAATATTTATGCCTTGAACCCATTTTGTATGGGACAATCCAGACCATTGTCTCACACAAGCAAGCATATATATTGAATGGACACACACTTGCTTTGAGATCACTTTTTGTATGTATGTGTTATGCTCAACCAGTATTTGTTCCAACTGCTATTATGTATTATAGTCTTTAGACTATTGGTGTTTTGCAGAAAGTGTTTACCGATCTCAAGCGGTATGAAGACCCAAAGCGGTATGAAGACCTCAAGCGGTTCAAGGATCCCAAAGCAGTACGAAGGAAAAAAGCGGTTGTTATCATTTTTCCCAGTCTTCATTTTGACAAACCGATAATTGGTAAAATGTGTGAACTGATAATCGGTTAAATGTATGAACCATTATTACTCTATGATGAGTTACCAACTGGTATTTCTGTGATGAGTTATCATCCACCAATACTTTGGCGGTGATTTTGTGTTGTGTTACCAAATGTATTCAAATGCACTAAACCTAGGAACTTGCAATGTAATCCTATTGGACTGACATGAAATTAGATTCCTATATAAGGACATCATGTCTATGGTTTTAGGTGTTGTTAGGATTTTAGGTGGTTGATGAGGTTTTTGTATGTGCGATCACAAAAGAAGATTAGGTTTGTGTGACAAAACAGAGTGTGGAAATATTGAAGACTGATTTAATGCTGAAATGCATTAACAATGAGCTATCAAAAATCTAACCAAGCATACTCTGCTAGTATTTAGATCACTCACTTGTTGATTACTCACATCTTCAACAAGTCTGAAACTCTTAACCAGGTAGGCTTGGAAAAGCCTTTTAAAATCCTCTAATAAGGTGGTTCACAACTGTGGATCTGAAATCCTCTCACAAGGTAGTCTTTAATCAGACTTATCTCCTAATAGAGATCGAGATTCCTAAAAGGATCTGTTGTAGTGAAGAACATTGTATGACCTTAACCGGTTTGGTTACTATTCTACATATAGTTACTTGTGAGTTTCATCTCACCGTGGTTTTTTCCATTTGGGTTTCCACATCAAAATCTCTTGTGTTATGGTGATTGTGCCCTTGTGGGTGAATGTTTTATTTGCTGTTTGGTTTGCATTTGTCTTAAATGGTTTGTTAGTAAATCTGCTATACTGGTTAACTGCTAAACTATTTAAGTGTTTGAGTTTAGTAATTTTTGGTATACTAATTCACCCCCCCTCTTAGTATTCATCAATTGGTATCAGAGCCAACCTTTCCATAAGTCTAACCAATTGGAAGGAGATATGGGGGAATACACTGTGAGGGAGCTTACTCACCATCTCACTCAAACTGAGAAAACCTGTTGTTCTCAAAATCCGATTCACTTTAAAATCCTTATAGTGATATGATAACTCTATATGTAAAAGAGAGATTAAAGAGAAGGAAACTTTCAGGACAACATATGATAAGGTTTTATTAACCTTCTACAATTCAAACTTATCCAAAGTTCAGGCGGGTATACCTTTGTGAACTGAATTCACACTTTTAAAAGATAAATCCACAGTAAACCAGTCTGAAAAACCAGTGGATCTTATCACCTTAAAACTAACTGAAAAAAAGGAATGAAACTTATACTCATGTTCAGTATTGATCTACAAGATGTATAGAAGATAACCTTAATAGATATCAGTGCCTTATCCAAGGTTACAGAGTCATCTAAGTTCAAACAATACTTCCACAATCAAACATCTCTACATATTCCACCAGTTTGGCTTTTGCAGATCCCTATATATGCCTAACACACATAAGAATTTATTCATACCAGAATAAACTGTGTTCATCAAAATTCAAAGAATCCCACAAAGAATCTACTGGTAAAAATGTTTCATGCGTATTTAATTCCCCTCTTGAAGAGAAAAGCTAAGAAACATATTTACTGAAAATTGCCTTGCAACCCATATTCAAAAGGAATAACCCTAGATTACTCAGAATGAAATAGTAAACATTTGCAAACATACTTGAAGAAAACACAAAGTTTAAACTCAAAACCAATGGTCTGTGTATTAATATTTCTTCTGAAAATATTACAAAAACATTCGAATATTCTCCATCAAAACTTGGAAAATCTCAGATAAATTTCTGCAGCGTTTTCTTACAATTTCTTGCAATCCTCTTTTCTACTAGTCTTGGTATCCATTTATAACAATATGGATGCACACATAGCTTCAGAATTTCTTAGGAGAGTTTGTTACAATCATTACTTCTTAAGAAGAAGTTACAAAACCTTTTACAAATGTGGTTACAAGTCTCTTTCAACATCCACAACTTCTTCCTCTTGTTGTTCTGTTGCAACATTTTCTAACTACTCCACATCAAGCACTGCATACTTTCTTGTCCATTCCTGATACACCTCATCAGCAGGCCATGAGAAGTTAATTACTCTTGCTTTTGTCTTGGCTAATCTTTTCCAAGAATTCCTCATTTTATTGACCTCTGAATTCAGGAAACCATAATGAGATTTGATTTTCTCAATCTCTTCAATTGTTTTGACAAATATGGAGGCATCCTCTGATTTAACAATTCCTTTTATTCTTAGTGACAATTTGACTTCCAATTTCTTAAACCATATTTGTTTGTCGTTTAATTGGGTTGGGCTAACAAAACCTCCTGGGAGTAATTCAAAAACTTGATCAGTGTACTCTTTCTTGTATAAGTTGATCTTTCTATCTGCATTATCTACTCCTTCTGCTAACTTTACTAAATCCTTTGTCATATCATTTGTAGATTTAATAATAGGGTCAGCCCCTACCTCATCATAGGATACACAAATTAGTTCTATATCCTGCTCTATGGGTCTCCATTTATCAAAAATAGGCATTAAAACAACCTTATCCCCATTTAACTCATTCCACATTTCCAAAATTTTACTCATGTTGTTATACATTAATGAAGACCCTATAGTGTCAGCAACACTTAAAATTGTAGCCTTTACTCTCTCTTCATATTTATTTGCATATATAGCCTGAGCCTGTTTTAAATTCTCTAATTCATGAGGAGTGATCTCAATCAACTGAGAACTAGAAGGTGCTAGAGATGGTGGGAACTCAATAATGGGGTTGGTAGGTGGAGGTCTTGTAGGAGAAGACGAGATCATCAATGTTGAGGACTCACCTTGATGGTATTGTCCTACCAACTGGCTTTGTAGCTTGGTGATGATGCTATCTTTACCCCTTACCTCTTCCTTGGCACTATTGTAAGCTTTCAAAATTGTCTCCAGCTTAACTTGGAGATTTGCCTTTTCCTTAGCCTCTCTTTCTGCTACTGCAACACTAAACTTTGCAGTCTCTAGCATAGTGCTAGCAGCTTCCACTACCCCAGTGCTTTGCACTCTTTTCACTATCATTCCTCCAAGGTAACTTGACCTTGGGGTATCCTTATTCCTCTTATTTTCATCTCTTTTAAGAGACCACATGACCAGTGCAACATTATCTTTGCTGAAAGTGACTCCCTCCATAGGTTTGGTCTCTTTTCTTACTACCTCTAAGACCAAGGCATCAACTATGTCCCATTCGAGGAGAATGAGTACCCCAGCCTATGCTACCATGTCTCTTCCTTATTTGGGGGTGATAGTCTTAAACTCATCAACCATTTCTTGCTTTATCTCTTCTTCCATAGTAATTGGATCCTTGTGGGGTTGCTCACCTTTCCTCTTTTCACACCTAGCATTAAATTTATCAATGTTCTACTTCCAAACAAATTGCATGAAAGCTCCTAATGTGACAAAATTATTGTCAGCCAAGAAATCATCACTGGGTTGCTTGATCTCAGGATCCCACTCCTGCCCTTTGAACTCATTAGTAGTAATGTTCATCTCAATAGTAAGGGGTTCTTCTAGCATTCCCTCTTCCACTTCATCATATGTGTATTCTATCTCTCCAAGACTGCCTAATTGTAACAGTTGCTCAGCTGCTGCCTATTCATCTCCTATATGAATAGGGGATTGAGATGGGGAATAGAAGGGTTCATCAGATTGTACTTCCTTTCCCACTCTTAGTTTCTTTGGGCTATCCTGAATGTCAATGACATCCTGTATCTTCCTCTTCCCTTTTTAGGTAGAGGGCTCCCTTGTTGTAGGCATCAACACACTCTATTTGGACTTCTTATGCAACATGTAATCACCAGGAGGGATTACTCTGGTAGATGCAAACCTATTTAGAACCAATCTTTCTTTCTCAGGGTTGTTCTTAATTACAACCTCCCTCATTTCTTTCAATGTTTGCATCAAATCCTCAAAAAAAAGAAGTAAGAACTTGATCTTCTCTTCAAAGGGGTGAAAGCTAGACAAAGGGTCATATCTAGTGTCAAATTGGTGCACAAAGTCTAAAGCCTTCATGTAGGCCACCCACTTTTCCTTCCTCAGCTCTTGCTCATCTAAATCAAACTCATTCCTAACGAGGTCTTTAGGAAACTAGAATTGGTGAGGTCTACCTCTGCATATTGCCCTCTTTCTGAACATGTCGTTGAAGAAATCTTCAGGGTCAGCACATCGGGATATTGCAGTTGAAAAATGATACAGTTGAAGGAATCTTCAAAACACTTCCAACCTCCTTTAATTATCACAAATTGATGTGCTATGGTAATTGTAGGGAAAGTGGTCCCTTTACCACTGCCTATTAACTTTGCCTCTTTCACAATACCAATTTGTCCGAGGATCTTTGAAATTCCTACTTTAAGAGGGACCTGATAGGGCAACAAAAATGGAGTACCTTTGAAACCATATACTCTGAAAACTGTGGAGATAGGGTATAAGTAAATATCACCCCAATTGTGGACAATTTCAACATTCTCAGCAAACTCTTTTGGCCTAATGAATTCCAAAAGAACCTTAGGGACTCTTGGATTCTCTAAATAGATAAGAGTCCTAATCTTAGATGCAAAACATTTATCAAACCTTAAGAAGCTTGCATCTTCTCTATCCCATGACAACACTATACTCCATAACTACACTGGTATCTTCTCTCCACCTTTCTCTTTCACAATATCCATTCCACTTGCAAAATAGTCACCACCCTTGAACAAAAATAAATGCATACGGAGGGAGTACCATCCAAAAGGCCTATCCACTTTCCCATTCTTTATTCCTATCAATCCTTCATGGATGGCATTCGTGATATAGGAAGCATAGTCAAAAGTCACTGCCAAAGAAGGGTTCAAAATTTGAGCAATAATTAACATATAATGAGTTGGCATATTTGCCTCAGCATCTTGTCCTAGAATTTGGCAGAGTGACTAGTACAATCCTTTGGCCCTAAGGGTAAATAGATTTAAAGAAAAAGGCTCCTCAGTGTTAGGTCCTACAACTGTTAACCTGCCTATCTTCACAAAGAATTCTTTAAGAGGCCCATTTCTAAGGTGATTCCTCTGCACACTATAAACCTGAGCTAGTGATTTAAAGTTAATAGGCTCTAAAAAATTGGTAAACTCACTAAGCCCAAAAGCATTTATGAACTCCTCATTATTTATTTCAATGAGGGTTTCCCCACTTATATCCTTAACACTTCTGGTGATTGGGTCATAGTTGTGTGCAATCTGAGTTAGGAGATCCACATCCATGAATACTCCAGGGACCACCAATTTGCCTACATCCAGCTCCCAGATACTATTTATTGGGGTTGGGGAGTTTCTCATACCAAATCCAACTTTAAATAATCCCAACCCATACAACCCAATTTGAGGGTCTCTTAGCTAGTTGCCTTTGTCATACAATCCCTCTCCTATTTTTAGGCGAGGAGCTCTTGGCACTAGTTCTTTTACCTTTGCTGCCACATTGGTTGACATTGTCAACTGTTCTAGGAAATCATCACAGATAGCCCTCTCCTGGTAATTAACCTTTCCTGAGAATTCTCTTTTAGGTTCCATCTTAAAAACTATGCAAGTAATTTAATTACTAGCCCCAACTGTTCTATAATAAATCAAAACCTTGACTAAAACACACTGTCAAGTAATTGCCAAATAGGAGTACAAGAGAACCTATTTTTTTCTTGAAGAAATCCGCTCTACAACTGAAGAAATCTGATCTGCAAGTGACACTGCATGCTTCGACCATCCTTTCAGAATTGAATTCATAGAAGAATTCAAAAATTTCGCTCCAACGGGTCACAACATGCCTGCATATTTTCTTTCGCTCTTTCACCATTTCACAGAGCATAACATTCTAGCAATTTTGCCAAATGAAATCATGCCAACAATGTAATTAGATGAGACTTGATCGGTCTTTACACTATTTTAACCTCTTTGCCTTTGCATTGGGCCCTACCTCCTTTTCGCTATTTCACAAGCTTTATCCTACGAGCACTTTCCTTTCGTGAAGCTACGCCAAGTCTTAGATAGAATTCTAACCGCCCGGCCTTTAACTTCTATCGGGACCATCAACTTTTTCACTAACTGCACCTCATCCTGATGGCTAATGGTTTTTCTCTATTTCGTAGAGGTTAATCCGCTCACATCTTTGTGCCATGAAACAATGAGAAGCGTTGGATCAATCTTGAGATGACCATCTTTTAAGTGAGACCTTTATCTGGATGTTGTTTACCCCACTTATTCACCGGTTAACAAATACCACATGGCACTTGGCCATTAGCCCTAGAAAACTCTTCAAGTTTAGTTCAGAGTCAACCACGTGTCTTACTTCCTGCATAACCACCGGTTGCACCTTGGCGGGCCCTTAATCACCTTTTGAGACTACGTGTCAATCGACACATCACCATCAAGCTTTACATGAAGTAACAGTTGTCACTCCATGTCATGCCAAGAAGAACCTCTTTTCTCTTTTTCCATTTCATGGGCCTTAATCCTTGGTTGATTTTCAGCCACGAAGCAACGAGAACCCTTGGATAAAAACAGAGTTGATCTCCCTTTATCTTTATGCTTTATCTATTCTTCGGGCCCACTAGCTCTTTCGCCATTTCACGGGCCTTAAAACACTAGCACCTTACCTTCATGAATTCACGCGAGCCATTAGATCATATCAAACTTGCCTGATGCTTAACAACCTACTTGAATCCAGGAAACATGGGTCGTCTGACTCAACTTTATCCACCTGGTGTCTAGTCATTCCCGAACTGACATGTCAACCTTTTATTCACTGAGAGAAAAAATCGGGATCCACTGTATTCTTGCCACTTGTATCTGCCAGGTCACTTCTTATCCTACAACATGACTCATCTTCTTGGACCCACCTGTTTGTCCTTAAATCCAATCCATTGACCACTTTGATTTTGGGGCACATGTCATTATCTTATTTGCCATCTCAACCAGCTAGACTGCTTTCTTGGAACGCATGTCATTTCGCTGTTTCGTGAAAGCTATCTTTCGAGCATCTTTCTCCTTGGAAACTGCTCTAGTTGTTAGATCTTTGAGAACTTGCACGTCTGTTATGCTTCTTATAAACCACTTTTGCCCAGGCCAAAAAACCTTTCACTGTTTCATAGAGCATAACATGTGAGCATCTATCAGCCACGAAAAAATGCGAGCCATTGATTTCTTTTGAACTTGATCGCCTTTTAGCCGTGGAAAAGTCTTCACCATTGGGTCCCACCAAACCTTTTCACCATTTCATGAAAGGTAATTTACTTGCTCATTTTGGCTGTGAATCAATGCCAACCGTTAGATCTTGAGCGAGGTGGAGTCTCGTTAATCTAGATCCAATGCACATAGCCGAACATGCTTTTTCCTTTCGCTATTTCATATAGCTTAACACACCCGCAACTTCGCCTAACAAAATAGTGAAAGTCATAGATTCATCTAGAAGTTGCGTGACACTTACTGGACCCGACAACATTAGAAGGAAAAAGGCATAAGGCGTAGATTTTTCACAATTATTTAATGACCGCTTAGGCAAATAACAAGGGGGGACACTTCACACAACCCCAAGACCCATTACTTAAGTGAATAAAGTAATGCAGAATAGAAACCAGAGGGTTTTGATCAAACATTTGAGCAATTTAAAACTAAAACCCTTAACCCTTAAAGACCTAAAATAGATTTGAAGCAGTTAATAGCATACCTGACTCAAAATTTCAAAAAACCTAGCCAATCATGGGAAAAGAAAACCCATTTCTTAAACACTGATAACAACGGCTCTGACTGAGGATGGTTGATCACTAGGTCAACACAAGAAAACTCAAGAAACTTTGGAGAAACAAACCAAAACACAGACCCAAACGAAAACAACAGGAAGCAAACAAAACAAAATATATACAAACAAAGGACCTATTGTCCATGGACTTCAAGAGAAATAATTTTTCAGGAATTGTCCATGCACTGGAAATTCCTATACTTCATCATTCATATTTTTTATAAAATAAGAATCCTTTCCATTTAAATCACAGACCACAAAAGGGCCCATCCATAATGATTCAAATTTCTTATGTTTTCCCTTGTCCTGTCCTCTTGCATTCCATTGAAGAACAATATCATCAATTTGAAACTTCCTTAATGATGTCCTTTTATCAAAAAGGTACTTGGACTGCAGTTGGATCTTCAGATTTCTCTTATGAGCTAGAGTTTTGATCTCCTCCACTTCCACTATCTGAATCATTCGATTTTCCATAGGTTTAGATAGCTCCATGTCTTCAGCTTGCAAGAATTTATAAACTAGAAGAAGATTGTTTACTGGCAGTCTAGCTTGTGTACCATAAACTAGTTCAAAAGGTGACATTCCAATGGCCCTCTTGACTATTACTCTGTCAGCCCACAAGGCTAATTTCAACTTTTGATCCCAAGACCTCTTGTTCTCTTCCAGGATTTTCTTGATAATGTTCAAGAGGCTTTTATTACTAGATTCATCTTGTCCATTTCCCTGAGGATGATAAGGTGAAGAGTAAGACATGATTATTCCATGACTGGTACAAAATCCAACAAACTCTTCTGACCTGAAACTCATGGCATTGTCCATTACTAATTTTGTAGGTATTCCAAATCTAGTTATAACATTGTCCACCAGGAAGTCAATGACAACTTTACTTGTAGCTCTTCTTGTGGGAATGGCTTCAATCCATTTAGTAAAATAATCAGTGGCTACTATGATCCATCTATGAGCTCTTCCTGATCTCTCAACAATCTGTCCAATAAAATCAATGCCCCATTGGACCAAAGGGGCTTCCACTGTGACTGGATTTGGGGGTAAAGCTCCTTCATACTTCAATTTGGATGAAATTTTTTGACATGGGTCACATTTCCTGACATGTTCATGAGCATCCTTAAATAAGGTATGCCAATAGTACCTAGCCTGGATTATCTTACCAGTAGTTGTCTTAGCAAAGTAATGGCCTCCACATACTCCGTCATGCATTTCAATCAACACCCTTTTAGCCTGGAATTCATCCAAACACATTAGTAGTTCTGCATCTCTTTTTCTCTAAAACAAATCACCTTGAATGAGGACATATTTTTGTGACTTGAGTTTCAGAGTCCTTCTCTGATTATGTGTCATTCCTTCTGCAAATGTAGCATCTCTTAAAAATCGGACTACCTCTGAATACCAAGGTTGCCTTTCAATACTAGTGACTGAAGTACTTTTGATTTCAACATTGTTTATCTCAAAATTCAGAAGATTAGATTCAGTCATGAGCTTGGCCAGACCTAAACCTCTCACCAATTTGGTGATTTTTATTTCCAAGTCAAATTCTTGGATTCTATTGATCCATCTACACCTTTTTCCTGTAACCTCAGATTGGGATAAAATATCCTTGACTACAGCATGTGGAACATAAGCAATGATTCTTGCATTCACAAGGTATGGCCTGAAAGCTTTGACAACTTTAGCTAAAGCATAAGCCTGTTTCTCCATGGTTTCATACTTCAATTCTGCTACTTGCAAAGACTTGCTGTAAAAGGCTATGGGATGTTCATATCCCTCATTATATTTTTGTAACAACACTGGAGCTACTGTATGGTATGAAGCAAAAGAGAATAGAGAAAAGGGCTTACTGTAATCAGGAGATTTCAGCACTGGTGCTTCTTGAATGGCTTTTTTAATTTCAGCAAAAGCCTTTGAGGCTTCTTGATCCCAACAAAACTTGGTATCCTTCTTGAGAAACTTGACAATGGGCTTCACTATCTCTACAAAGTTTGCAATGAATCTTCTAACAAAATTTACTTTGCCTAAAAAGGATTGAATACCTTTAACATTCTTCAGTTCAGGCACTTTGTTTATTGCTTCAATTCTTTCAGGGTCTATTCTTACCCCTTCCTTGGAAACAATATGCCCCAATAATTTTCCTTCGGTGACCCCAAAATGACACTTTTTGGGATTTAATGACACACAAAATTCCAAAGCTTTATTGAACACCTTTTCCAAATGTCCACAGTGGTCATCGGCCTTTTTAGAGAAGCAAGTTAAATCATCTTGATAAACCACCATGATGATATTGATGAATTCTTTGAAGGCTACATCCATAGCTCTCTAAAATATAGCTCCAACATTTTTTAATCCAAATGGCATTCTTACATAGACATATGTTCCCCATGGAGTAGTGAAAGCAGTTTTGAACTGTTCAGATTCCCTCACTAACACTTGATTGTATCTTGAAAAACCATCCATCATGGACAAAAGATCACAACCTGTTACTCTATGCAGCATAGCTTCCATATTGGGGGAAGAGTAGTTGTCTTTTAAAGAAGCAACATTGAAATTTCTAAAATCCACACACAATCTAATGTCTCCATTTTTCTTTCTTACTGGGACCAAATTGGAGACCCATAAGGAATGTCTTATAGGTTTGATAATACCCCCTTCTCTTAACTTAGTCAATTCTTGCTACATCTTAGTTTCCAACAGGGGATTAATAGGTCTCTGCTTCTATCTGAAAGGCTTAGCATCTGGAAGTAAAGGAACTTCATGCTGAAAAAGGTCTTCTCTATACGCCTTTAGGTCTTCATAAGACCAAGCAAAAACATGTTTATATCTTTTCAATAAATTAATAAGATTAGTTCTGACATGAGGGGGTAATTTCTTCTTAATGTATACTAACTTAGGGGATGATTCAATCCCTAGGTTTACCTCCTCCAACTCTTCTAACTTAGTGGTAGACTGCTGATGTAAGTGACTGTCATTGTAACTAAACATGCTCTCTAGCTCTACCAACCCTTTAGGTATTTCATTTGTTTCCAACTGGACCAAGTCATTTCCAAACACTGTTTCCTTATTGTCAACCACCTCCACCAATGCATTGCAATCAATCTTCTGTCCGTCATAATCATCAACACATTGAATGAACCTAAGAATATCTTCATCATTAGCAAAAACTTGCCAATTATACACATTATCAGGGATGGCAGGCCTAGATTTTATTTCCACAGTGGAGATGCCGATTAGTGTTGCATCATTATTTTTCAATGCAACATTAGCTAGAAAGTCTGCCATAATATTCTTTGATCTCTCTATCCAATTAATAGAAAATGCACTAAAATTTTCAATGACATCCCAAACTGCATGTTTATACCTCTTTAATCTATCATTTTTGGATGCATATTTGGATCTTACCTGAGAGACAACCAATTCTGAGTCCCCTAAAACTTTCAATAGCTGGATTCCATGCCTTTTTGCAACTTCAAGCCCCAATAACAAGGCTTCATATTCTGCAGTATTATTTGTGCACTGGAAAGCTAGTAAGAAAGAATACTTAAAAGTTATACCTAATGGAGATACAAAAAGAACACCTACTCTAGATCCTTCTTTGGAGCAAGCTCCATCAAAATACATCTACCATAAACCATACTGTTGTGATTCTAGTTCGACCACAATGGGGTTAGTATTCTTCAACTGGGGTAAAATTGGTTGTAGTCTGAAATTATCAAGGTCCACATCAATCATACAATTGAGCATACTAGGATCTACATTTTCAATTACCCTAGGAGCACATGGTTCTCTATAAAAATTGACTTGATTCCCATTGATTGGAATGGTGGCATAAGATAAATCCAATTGGACATTTCCTCCTACTACTGTTGCCCACTGCCTGGACAACAACATACCATAATGGGGTTTAGTGTCAGTAACAATAACGTCCATTTTGTAAGTTGCTTCAGGGAATGCTGCTATTTTTACTTCAACATCTCTCATTGTACCTATCATGGGTGCTTCCCTATTATCCATAGCATAGCATTTTCCATATACAATGGTTATTGATAGTCCTTATTCTTTCATAACACCATAGGGCATCACATTAGTAATAACTCCTGAATCTATCATGCAGTTTTTTATCAGCCGGTTATTCACTAACAAAGTAACATAAAAAGGATCTACCTATGAAGGCTCTTGAGTAATAGTGGTTCCAACATAAACCTCTAGGGTTTGGAGTTCATGATCCTTTCCATTTTTAGTTGAACCGGTGGGTAGGACTGTGTCACTATTATATATACTAGAAAACAAAGACAAAGTTGCATCCCTATGTTCTTTTATTTTCAGCAATTCTATTAATGGGACAGTAACTTTCATTTGTGTAAGAGCTTGAGCCTTGTCAAATGTGGAACTACTGCTAAATTCAGTATTAGCTCTAACTCTTTCTACCTTAAGCTAACTTGCCCTTTTTGCTATGGCAGGTCCTTGTATATCATTGGCATTTTTATCATCTGTACTCTTGGGTACATCTTTAACCTGTTCCTTCTTTTCTTGACCAATTTTAGGGAAAGTAGTAGCACTACTTGTTGCCCCCTTTTGAGTAACCTCTTTTATGAACATGGAACTAGGTTCACCCTGATCAGTGTCCTTCTTGGTGCTCCTTAGGTTGTAATTGTGTTTTGCTTTAGCAATAGCAGCTTTGGTGAGATTTTTAACTTCTTCCTCACTAGGCCTTCTAAGATGAACTTCTTCATCTTCAATTGTTACCACATTCAAGGTAGGATTCCAATCCAGTGTTAGTTGTCCTTGAACAAACCTTTCATTATCCAACACATCACTGTATTCACTTTGTACAAATTCCTCATCACTCTCTATAATAGTCTCAAACATGTTAATGTCAGGCTCAGCTTCTTGTCTTATGGACTCTTCAAGGGCTTGAGCCACTACACACTGATGAGGAGAATGTGGCCCATCACAAGCAATACACCAATGAGTGTTTTCTATATTATGGAAATTCTTCCCTTTTAAGGGATCTGGGGTATCCTGACTTTGAGCAATTTTAGGCTTCTCATTTTGGGGTTTGTCATCTTTCCAGTTGGTATTATAAGGCATGTCATGCAGTCTAGGGGGTCTATCTTGCCAGTTATAATGAGGCTTATCATTTTTGTTTACCTTGGCAGTCAGATCCTTCATGGAAATAACCAACTTTTCTATCTTGTCTTCCTCTTTGGCAGCTTTGCTAGGTTGTTGTTTTGTTTCTTGCCATAACCTACCATCTGTTCTCCTTCCTAACTTCCCAGATGCTTTTCTATTGCTTTCCACATTAATGGCAATCCTAAATGCATCCCTCAAGTTATGTGGATTTTTATCCCTTAAGATATAGGCCATCTTAGAATCAAATGCATTATAATAGGTGTTCAAACACATGTTATCATCTAACCTCATCACTTGATATAATCTATGCATGGCCTTTTGAAATCTAGCATTGAAATCAGTGACCATTTCATTATCAGATTTTCTTATGTTATTAAATTCATTGAGCATGAAGCTCACATTTGTTTTGTCACTGTATTGTTCTTGAAAACAATTCTTAAAGTCCTCCCATGACCCAATGCTATTAACTAGAAGACCTCTGTACCAATCTCTTGCATCATCAACCAGGGACTGAACAAACAATTTCATTATGACATCTTCATCCACTATCTCATAATCATTTATTAGGTCCCCAAAATATTTTAAATGTTCCTCAGCACTAATTGCATTATTCCCGACAAACTTATGGAGTCTGTCCCTTAACTCAGTAGGAACATGGTTGGGATATCCTGGGATTCCATCAAAGAACAATTGTCTATACTGCTCCAAATTGATAGGTCTCCTTTGAAAAGGGTTAGCAACATTATTGTTTCCCATGTTCATCCCGACTTTTGGAATTGGGGACTGAGATATTTGGCTATGCTGATTGTTCACATGTATTTGACTAGCTGTTGCTGTATTAGTAGGCACAGTAGGCTGAATCTTAACCGGGGGGAGGGAAATTTGCTGAGGACCAGGCTTACTAAGATCTTTTGATGGAAAAATGATAGGGGAAGTTTTAAGTAACTAATTTTTCTTTTAACTTCCTGATTCGCCGCTTCCAACTCAGCTTTCTCTAGCTCCATTTGTAGATCCTCCTTTTCCTTCCTCACTCTTTCCATCTCTCTCTCATGTGCTGGTAGCCTATGAGAAATCTCCTCTATATTTCTATATCCAGTTCCATCATCCACCCATTTCTGCTTCCCTTTATCAACATTGTTCCTAGGGGCTGTGAATCACTAAGTACTTCCTTGTTTGGTTGGACTACTGACCTATATGTTGGCTTAGCCTTAGGGATTAGAATTTCTCTAATTACAGGGCCTTCCTCATCACTCTTTTCTTTTTCCTTAGCCAACACTTCAAGATCAGCTATCTATCTAAGAAGCCTATCTCTCTCCATTAGTTTTTCTTTGAATTCTTTTTCCTTATTTACTTCCTTTTGGGCTCTTAGGGAGATTAAGTGGTGAACCCTCCTATTTAAATCTTCTATTTCTTGTGACACTTTATCTTCATTAGGGAAATTCTCCTTAGAGTCAGATATATTGACTTGATCCATATCAATCAAGCTAATATTTCCATCGATTGTTCTAGGAATAGAATGTTTGATTGCATTTGACCTAGTCCTATCTCTCGCAGACACACTAACATGAGATATATCTTGATTTAAAGCATGAGCATTATCTATATTTCCAAACAATCTAGAATGAAAACCTAATATATCATGTTCAAATTCTTTGGAAGAAGAGTTAGACTTTGCATAAATAGGTCAATCAGGTATCATACCGATATTATTATTCTTTTACACCCAAGCAGCATTTGATGGTTCGTGAAGCACTGACCTCTTCTGACCTCTTCGTGACTATTCTAGCAAACCATGTTGCAAAGTTTCATGAGGATGCTTCTTCATGATTGATCTGGTGTTTTTTCCTCCTTGCATTATGCTTGTCTTCCTTTTAGAATTTCATGTATTTCACAAGGAATGGTTCCAAGATAACAGAGTCGCCACCCACAAGACTATGGGAATTATGAAAACAAGCTGAGAATAAAATGTTGCAAAACCTCAGACCAAATCAAATGTAAAAAAAAAATAGAGGGAACTTCTGAAAAGGGACCTCTAGACACCACTGCTATATTTATCAAAGCACCAATCTATTCCATGAACACACAATGATTCTTCTTTGTAAATCTAAGCACAAATCTGCATCTGGATCCTTATTTTGACTCTCCCCAGTAGAGTTTCCACTTTTGTTGTTCTCAAAATTTGATTCACTTTAAAATTCTTATAGTGATATGATAACTCTGTATGCACAAGAGAGATTAAAGAGAAGGAAACTTTCAGGACAACATATGACAAGGTTTGATTAACCTTCTACACTTTGAACTTATCCAAAGTTCAGGCTGGTATACCTTTGTGAACTAAATTCACACTTTTAAAAGATAAATCCATAGTAAACCAGTCCGAAAACTAGTGGATCTTATCACCTTAAAACTAACTAAAACAAAGGAATGAAACTTATACTCATGTTCAGTATTGATCTACAAGATGTATAGAAGATAACCTTAATAGATATCAGTGCCTTATCCAAGGTTACAGAGTCATCTAAGTTCAAACAATACTTCCACAATCAAACATCTCTACATACTCCATCAGTTTGGTTTCTGCAGATCCCTGTATATGCCTGACACACATAAGAATTTATTCATACCAGACTAAACTGTGTTCATCAAAATTCAAAGCATCCCACAAAGAATCTACTGGTAAAAATGATTACTGCGTATTTAATTCCCCTCCTGAAGAGAAAAGCTAAGAAACATATTTACTGAAAATTGCCTTGCAACCCATATTCAAAAGGAATAACCCTAGATTACTCAGAGTGAAACAGTAAACATTTGCAAACATACTTGAAGACAACACAAAGTTTAAACTCAAAACCAATGGTCTATGTATTAATATTTCTTCTCAAAATATTACAAAAATATTTGAATATTTTCCATCAAAACTTGAAAAATCTCAGATAAATTTCTGTAGCATTTTCTTACAATTTCTTCCGATCCTCTTTTCTACTAGTCCTAGTATCCATTTATAACAATATGGATGCACACATAGCTTCGAACTTTCCTAGGAGAGTTTGTTACAATCGTTACTTCTTAAGAAGAAGTTACAAAACCTTTTACAAATGCAGTTACAAGTCTCTTTAAACATCCACGACTTCTTCCTCTTGTTGTTCTGTTGCAACATTTTCTAACTGCTCCACATCAAGCACTACATACTTTCTTGTCCATTCCTGATACACCTCATTAGCAAGCCATGAGAAGTTAATTACTCTTGCTTTTGTCTTGGCTAATCTTTTCCAAGAATTCCTCATTTTATTGACCTTTGAATTCAGGAAACCATAATGAGATTTGATTTTCTCAATCTCTTCAATTGTTTTGACAAATATGGAGGCATCCTCTGATTTAACAATTCCTTTTATTCTTAGTGACAATTTGACTTCCAATTCCTTAAACCATATTTGTTTTTTCTTTAATTGGGTTGGGTTGACAAAACCTCCCAGGAGTAATTCAAAAGCTTGATCAGTGTACTCTTTCTTGTACAAGTTGATCTTTCTATCTACATTATCTACTCCTTCTACCAACTTCACTAAATCCTTTATCATATCATTTGTAGATTTAATAGTAGGGTCAGCCCATGCCTCATCATAGGATACACAAATCAGTTCTATATCCTGCTCTCTGGGTCTCCATTTATCAAAAATAGGCATTAAAACAGCCTTATCCCGATTTAACTCATTCCACATTTCCAAAATTTTACTCATGTTGTTATACATTAATGAAGACCCTATAGTGTCAGCAAAACTTAAAATTGTAGCCTTTACTCTCTCTTCATATTTCTTTGCATATATAGCACGAGCCTCTTTTAAATTCTCTAATTCATGAGGAGTGATCTCAATCAACTGAGAACTAGAAGGTGCTACAGATGGTGGGAACTCAATAATGGGGTTGGTTAGTGGAGGTCTTGTAGGAGAAGAGGAGATCATCAATGTTGAGGACTCACCTTGATGGTATTGTCCTACCAACTGGCTTTGTAGATTGGTGATGATGCTATCTTTACCCCTTATGTTTTCCTTGGCACTGTTGTAAGCTTTCAAAATTGTCTCCAACTTAACTTGGAGATCTACCTTTTCCTTAGCCTCTCTTTCTGCTACTGCAACACTAAACTTTGCAGTCTCTAGCACAATGCTAGTAGCTTCCACTACCCCAGTGCTCTGCACTCTTTTCACTATCATTCCTCCAAGGTAACTTGACCCTGGGGTGTCCTTATTCCTCTTATTTTCATCTCTTTTAAGAGACCACATGACCAGTGCAACATTATCTTTTCTAAAAGTGACTCCCTCCATAGGTTTGGTCTCTTTTCTTACTGCCTCTAAAACCAAGGCATCTGCTATGTCCCATTCGGGGAGAATGAGTACCCCGGCCTGTGCTACCATGTCTCTTCACTGTTCGGGGGTGATAGTCTTAAACTCATCAACCATTTCTTTCTTTATCTCTTCTTCCACCACAGCTAGATCCTTGTGGGGGTGCTCACCTTTCATCTTTTCACACCTAGCAAGAAATTTATCAATGTTCTGCTTCCAAAGAAATTGCATGAAAGCTCCTGATGTGACAAAATTATTGTTACCCAAGAAATCATCACTGGCTTGCTTGATTTCAGGATCCCACTCCTAGCCTTTGAACTCATTAGTAGTAATGTTCATCTCAATAGTAAGGGGTTCCTTTGGTATTCCCTCTTCCACTTCATCATATGTGTATGCTATCTCTCCAAGACTGCCTAACTATAAGAGTTTCTTAGCTGCTACCTGTTTATCTCCTATATGAATAGGGGTTTGAGATGGGGAATAGAAGGGTTCATTAGATTGTACTTCCTTTCCCACTCTTTGTTTCTTTGGGCTATCTTGAATGTCAATGACATCCTGTATCTTCCTCTTCCCTTTTGAGGTAGAGGGCTCTCCTGTTGTAGGCATCAACACACTGTAGTTGGACTTCTTATGCAACATATAATCACCAGGAGGTATTACTCTAGTAGATGTAGACCTATTTAGAACCAGTCTTGCTTTCTTAGGGTTGTTCTTAATTACAAACTCCCTCTTTTCTGTCAATGTTTGCATCACATCCTCAAAACAAAGAATTAAGAACTTGATCTTCTCTTCAAAGGGGTGAAAGCCAGACAAAGGGTCATAGCTAGTATCAAATTGGTGCACAAAGTCTAAAGCCTTCTTGTAGGCCACCCACTTTTCCTTCCTCAGTTCTTGCTCATCTAAATCAAACTCATTCCTAATGAGGTCTTCAGAAAACTGGAATTGGTGGGGTCTACCTCTGCATATTGCCCTCTTGTTGAGCATGTCATTGAAGAAATTGTCAGGGTCAGCACATCAGGATACTGCAGTTGACAAATGATACGGTTGAAGGAAATCCTCAAAACACTTCCAACCTCCTTTAATTAGCACAAATTGATGTGCTATGGTAACTGTAGGGAAAATGGTCCCTTTACCTCTTCCTGTTAACTCTGCCTCTTGCACACTACCAATTTGTCTATGGATCTCTACAATTCCCACTTTAAGAGGGACTTGATAGGGCAACAAAAATGGAGTACCTTTGAAACCATATACTCTAAAAACTGTGCAGACAGGGTATAAGTAAACATCACCCCAATTGTGGACAATTTTAACATTCTCAGCAAACTCTTTTGGCCTAATGAATTCCAAAAGAACCTTAGGGACTCTTAGATTCTCTAAATAGATAAGTCCTAATATTAGATGCAAAACATTTATCAAACTTTGAGAAGCTTGCATCTTCTCTTTCCCATGACATCACTGTACTCCATAACTGCACTGGCATCTTCTCTCCATCTTTCTCTTTCACAATATCCATTCCACTTGCAAAATAGTCACCACCCTTGAACAAAAATAAATGCATAAGGAGGGAGTACCATCCAAAAGGCCTATCCACTTTCCTATTCTTTATTCCTATCAATCCTTCATGGATGGCATCAATGATATAGGAAGCATAGTCAAAAGTCACTGCCAAAGAAGGGTTCAAAATTTGAGCAATCATTAATATATAATGAGTTGGCATATTTGCCTCAGCATCTTCTCCTAGAATTTGGTAGAGTGACTAGTAGAATCCTTTGGCCCTACGGGTAAATAGATTTAAAGAAAAAGGCTCCTCAGTGTTAGGTCCTACAACTGTTAACCCGCCTATCTTCACAAAGAATTCTTTAAGAGGCCCATTTCTAAGGTGATTCCTCTGCACACTATAAACCTAAGCTAGTGATTTAAAGTTAATAGGCTCTAAAAATTTGGAAAACTCACTAAGCCCAAAAGCACTTCTGAACTCCTCATTATTTATTTCAATGAGGGTTTTCCCACTTATATCCTTAACACTTCTGATGATTGGGTCATAGTTGTGTGCAATCTGAGTTAGGAGATCCACATCCATGAATACTCCAGGGACCACCAATTTGCCTACATCCAGCTCCCAGATACTATTGATTGGGGTTGGGGAGTTTCTCATACCAAATCCAACTTTAAATAATCCCAACCCAAATAACCCAATTTGAGGGTCTCTTAGTCAGTTGCCTTTGTCATACAATCCCTCTCCTATTTTTAGGTGAGGAGCTCTTGGCACTAGTTCTTTTACCTTTGCTGCCACATTACTTGACATTGTCAACTATTCTAGGAAATCATCACAGACAACCCTCTCCTGGTAATTAACCTTTCCTGAGAATTCTCTTTTAGGTGCCATCTTAAAAACTATGCAAGCAATTTAATTACTAGCCCCAACTGTTCTATAATAAATCAAAACCTTGACTAAAAAACACTGTCAAGTAATTGCCAAACAGGAGTACAAGAGAACCTATTTTTTGCTTGAAGAAATCTGCTCTGCAACTGAAGAAATCCACTCTACAAGTGAAGAAATTTGCTTTGCAAGTGCTTCTCTACAACAACTTTTCAAAATAATGCCTTCATTCAATTGATCTGAGATCATCTACGGTAGTCGGGCTCTTAACTATGACATTGATACCGGATGCTTCGGCCGTCCTTTCAGAATTGAAAAATTTGAAAATTTCGCTCCAACTGGTCAAAACATGCCTGTATATTTTCTTTTCACTCTTTCTCCATTTTGTAGAGCATAAGATTCTAGCAATTTCGCCAAATGAAATCATGCCAGCCATCTGATCAGATGAGACTTGATCGGTCTTTACACTATTTTAACCTTTTTGGCTTTGCATCGGGCCCTACCTCCTTTTCGCCATTTCACAAGCTTTATCCTGCAAGCACTTTCCTTTCACGAAGCTACACCAAGAGTTAGATAGAATTCTAACTACCCGACCTTTAACCCCTACCAGGACCGTCAACTTTTTCTCTAACCGTGCCTTATCCTGACGGCTAACAGTTTTTTGCTATTTCGCAGAGGTTAATCCACTCACATCTTTGGGCCACAAAACAACGAGAAGCATTGGATCAATCTTAAGATGACCATCTTTTAAGTGAGACCTTTATCTGGATATTGTATTGCTTGCAAAATGTTCAATCGGTTATTGCATCGGATATTGTATTATTTGTAAAATGTTTTTATTGTAATATCTTGTAGAGCTGACCTACTAAAATTGGTCTTAGGGTATGGTATAAATGTAAGATCTTATTTGTAAGATCAAGTGTGGAATGCAAAAAAGATCTAAGGAAGGGTATATGCGAGATCAAGCAGGGATATACATGAAGACATCATTTGAAGGTGAAGTTAGGTTTTTGTAGAAGCATATCAGCATTACACTAGTACTGAATCCAGTATATGAAGATGCTATTTTGTGTAGTACATTCTCATTGGATTTAACCATCCAACTGTAGTCAGTGTGACTCCCATTTGTGATTGAGCAGTGAGCTCTAGGCTATTGGCCTTTCTGCATGTGCAGACCCCTCTTTGTACACTTACTATCTACAGTAGTATCATCTAATTGTGGGTAAGGTTTCCAACCATGGTTTTTTCCCCTTACAGGGTTTCCACATACAAATATTGGTGTCATGTGTTGTTGATGACTTTGTGCTTATGTTTCATGCATTAATTCTTACCGATACAACAATTTTCTGTTAACATTGTCTACCGACATAATTAATTTACCGGGGTCAAGCATTAAGTTGGTTAATAAGTTTTTGTTTGAATTTATTTGACAACTGATTCATCCCCCCCTCTCAGTTGTGTCCGGGACCTACAATTGGTATCAGAGCCTAGTCCTCTTTTTGCAGAAGTTTAACAACTTCAGGAGATCCAATTTCTACTAATTATTTTAGAAAGGATAGTCCTAAACTTGATGGAACCAACTATGGGATATGGAAAATCAGAATGGAGACACATCTGAATTGCATTGGTAAAGACATCTGGGAAGTTACTAAGAATGGTTATACTACTACTGTAGCTGGTCAGACTGCTCCCATTACTTTAGCCAAAGATGAAGAAAATGATTGCAAAGCAAGAGAAGCACTTTGGAGTGCATTATCAAATCAACAAATCATGGGGTTATCAAATAGATCCACTGCAAAAGCTATTTCGGATCATTTCGAAACACTAAATGAAGGGGATTCCATAGTCAAAATTGCAAAACTTGAAAGCTTCCGAGTCAAGTATGAACATCTGAAAAATGGAAGAAGATGAAAGGATTTCTGCTATTATGGAAAGAGTAAATGAAATTGTTTTGGGTATCAAATGTTGTGGAGGAACCTTGAGTGAAGCTGAGATTGTTTCAAAAATCTTAAGAGGTTTACCACCGGCATATAAAATGAAGGTTACTACTATAAATGAGTTGAAAACAATGCCTAATACATCAGTAACTAGGGATACATTGATTGGAAAACTTTCAGCTTTTGAAATTGAGGAATTTGATCTTGTTGCTACTATAAAAAATGATTTGGCCTTCAAAGCATCAACTTCATCTGCTCCATCCTTCGACAAATCAGACTGGAGAGCCTTTTATGTAAGAGAACTTGAAGAAACCAGGAAGGAGAATGAAGAGCTTGAAGAACTTGAAGCACTATTTGTAAGAAAAATGCCAAAAGGTCCAATTGGAAGTAAGTATGAAGGTAAAGCACCCTTTAAATGTTTCAACTGCAATAAGATTGGTCATATGGCTTCAAGATGCCCTGATAGACATGTTAGACTAAGAGAAGAAGCTAGAAGGACATACAAACCTAATCCTGAATATCAGAGATACAGATTTAAGAAAAACAAAGATAAATCTTGTTACATTGCTGATGAAGGTGTGATTGATGATTCTGATGAGGATCCAGGAGACAACGGATGGGTCTTTGTTGCCATAACAGAAGATCAACCGGTACCTATTGCTCAACCAGTAGAACAAGCCCTAGTAGCTAAAGTTGAATCCAAGGATGAATGGATTATTGACTCAAGATGCTCACATCACATGATTGGAGACAAAGGTAAATTCTTGAACTTTCAAGAATACAATGGAGGTTTAGTAATATTCGGAGATGACAAAGCATGTTCAATCAAAGGTAAGGGTTCAATATCTCTTGATGGTAAACATAACACTGACAATGTCTACTATGTTGAAGGATTAAAACATAATCTTTTAAGTGTTGGTCAATTAGTTGAGAAAGGGTTTCAGTTACAATTTAAAAATGGAAAATGCAAAATCATGAATAGAACTGGTTTGGAAATTGCAACCAGTAATCAGGCTAGAGGTAATATCTTTCATTTGAATAACAGTGAAAAGGCATGCTTAATTGCACATATAGATGAAAGTTGGCTATGGCATAAAAGACTATGTCATGTAAATTTTGATTGCATGATAAAAATCAGTACTTCGAAGGCAATTAGAGATCTACCTAAAATTGTGAAACCTCAGAATACATTGTGCAAGGAATGTCAATTTGGAAAACAAGTTAGAGCTAGTTTCAAAAGTATTCCAGAAAAATCCGATAATGCTCTTGATCTAATTCACACTGATTTATGTGGTCCAGCTAGAACTAAAAGCTTACAAGGTGATAGATATTTCATGCTAATTATTGATGATTATTCTAGAATGTGTTGGGTTACTTTTCTCAGAGAAAAATTAGAAGCACTTGGGAAGTTCAAGCTATTCAAAGCAATGGTTGAAAATGAAACCGGTAAGAAAATTAAATGTTTAAGATCAGATCAAGGAGGAGAATTCACATCTAGAGATTTTAATACATTTTGTGAAGTAAATGGAATCAAAAGATAGTTATCAGCACCTCGGACACCACAACAGAATGGAGTTGTTGAAAGGAAAAACAAAACTATTTTGGATGCATCAAGAAGTATGTTATCAGAAGCAAATCTACCATATGTGTACTAGAGAGAGGCAGTAAGCACTGTTGTCTATACATTCAACAAAGTTCACATCAAAGGTGAAACCGGTAAGACCCCTCATGAACTATGGTTTGGTAATACTCCTACTCTTAAGTATTTCAGAATATTTGGAAGTGAATGTTATATTAGAAGAAATGAGTATATTAGCAAGTTTGATTCTAGAAGTGATGAAGGAATATTTCTTGGTTATTCATCTAAGAGTAAAGGTTATAGATGTTTTAATAAAAGATTACAGAAAATTGTTGAAAGTACAAATGTAAAGATTGATGAACAATTCAGAGGAACTTCAAGGTATATAGACTCTAAACCGGTAACATAAATTATGACAAATGAACCAATAGTAAATCCACCATTACAGAATGATGATCCAGTTACTCCGGTATCATTAGAGGATTCCATAGTAATTGAAGAACAACAACAGACTAAGACACCTCGGTATGTAAGACTGAATCATTCTGAAGATCAAATAATTGGAAACAAATTTAAAGGAGTCATGACAAGAGGAAGATTGGCGAATGAAGAGGTATGTCTTATTTCTCAAATTGAACCATTATCTATCAATGAGGCATGTGAAGATAAATTTTGGATTAAAGCTATGGAAGAAGAATTAGGACAAATTGAGAAAAATAATACTTGGACATTAGTTCCCCGACCTGAAAATAAAAATGTAATTGGAACCAAATGGGTATTTAGAAACAAACTCAATGAAGATGGTAAGGTTTTCAGAAATAAAGCAAGACTAGTGTGTAAGGGATATTCTCAGAAAGAAGGAGTTGATTACAATGAAACCTTTGCACTGGTAGCCAGAATTGAGGCAGTTAGATTATTCTTGGCCTTTGCAGCTCATAAGGATTACAAAGTTTATCAAATGGATATTAAATGTGCATTCTTGAATGGAGATCTTGAAGAGGAAGTCTATATTGAACAACCTGATAGATTTTCCTTGACAGATGACAATGATATGGTTTGCAGATTAAGAAAAGCTCTGTATGGATTAAAACAAGCTCCAAGAGCTTGGTATGCAAGACTGGATAAGTATCTTTTAAAGATTGGTTTTACTAAAGGAAATGCAGATAACAATTTATACAACAAAGTATCTAATGATGACATCTTGATTATGGAAGTATTTGTTGATGATATAATCTTTGGAGGAGAAGATGGATTATGCAAAGAATTTTCTCTTAAAATGCAGCATGAATTTGAAATGTCTATGATTGGAGAAATAAAATTCTTTTTAGGATTGCAGATTTTACAGACTGATAAAGGCATATTTTTGAGTCAATCTAAGTACTTGAAAGAACTACTTAAGAAATTTGGGATGGAGAACTCTAAACTGGTAAGCACACCTATGACTACAAATGACAAATTATCTCAAAGGGATGAATCTACACCTATTAATCCAACTGGATACAAATCTATGATAGGAGGTTTACTGTATTTGACACAAACCAGACCTGATATTATGAATGTTGTATGTATAGTTTCTATATTTTAGAGTAATCCTAGGGAAAATCATGAATCCGCAGTAAAAAGGATTTTCTGGTACTTACAAGGCACAACAAATCTTGGATTATGGTATCCTAAAGATGAAAATTTTGATCTATATGCATACATAGATGAAAATTGGGCAGGAGATGTGGATGATAGAAAAAGCACCACTGGAGGAGCATTCTTTCTTGGAAAGAGATTAGTTTCTTGGTTAAGTAAGAAACAGAGTTGTACATCTTTATCAACAACAAAATCAAAATATGTTGCAGCAATAACAAACTGTACACAGGTACTTTGGCTTAAGCAAATGTCGAAAGACATAAAGGTAAAATGCAAGGAACCTATTACTATATATTGTGATAACACTGCAGCAATTGATATATCTAAGAATCCAGTATTACATTATAAAACAAAACATGTTTCTATCAAACTAAATTTTCTAAGGGAAAAAGTTGAAGAAAAAGAGATAAAACTGGTTTATGTGAATACTAAAGAACAACTTGCAGATATTTTCACAAAACCTTTGCCTAAGGAAACTTTTGAGTATCTCAGAGATCAGCTCGAAGTCTTACCTCCACCGGTAGACACTTAGACAGTTGATGATTGTCATCAACCGACAGAAATAAATGGACAAATTGGTGCACAAAGTCTACAGCCTTCTTGTAGGCCACCCACTTTTCCTTCCTCAGCTCTTTCTCATCTAAATCAAACTCATTCCTAATGAGGTCTTCAGAAAACTGGAATTGGTGGGGTCTACCTCTGCATATTGCCCTCTTTCTAAACATGTCATTGAAGAAATCTTCAAGGTTAGCACATTGGGATACTACAGTTGACAAATGATACGGTTGAAGGAAATCTTCAAAACATTTCCAACCTCCTTTAATTATCACAAATTGATGTGCTATGGTAATTGTAGGGAAAATGGTCCCTTTATCTCTTCCTGTTAACTCTGCCTCTTGCACACTACCAATTTGTCTGAGGATCTTTGTAATTTCCACTTTAAGAGGGACCTGATAGGGAAACAAAAATGGAGTACCTTTGAAACCATATACTCTGAAAACTATGGAGATAGGGTATAAGTAAATATCACCCCAATTGTGGACAATTTTAACATTCTCAGCAAACTCTTTTGGCCTAATGAATTCCAAAAGAACCTTAGGGACTCTTGGATTCTCTAAATAGATAAGTCCTAATCTTAGATGCAAAACATTTATCAAACTTTAAGTAGCTTGCATCTTCTCTTTCCCATGACATCACTGTACTCCATAACTGCACTGGCATCTTCTCTCCATCTTTCTGTTTCACAATATCCATTCCACTTGTAAAATAGTCACCACCTTTGAACAAAAATAAATGCATACGGAGGGAGTACCATCCAAAAGGCCTATCCACTTTCCTATTCTTTATTCCTATCAATCCTTCATGGATGGCATCAGTGATATAGGAAGCATAGTCAAAAGTCACTGCCAAAGAAGGGTTCAAAATTTGAGCAATCATTAACATATAATGAGTTGGCATATTTGCCTCAACATCTTCTCCTAGAATTTGGCAGAGTGACTAGTCAATCCTTTGGCCCTAAGGGTAAACAGATTTAAAGAAAAAGGCTCCTCAGTGTTAGGTCCTACAATTGTTAACCCACCTATCTTCACAAAGAATTCTTTAAGAGGCCCATTTCTAAGGTGATTCCTCTGCACACTATAAACCTAAGCTAGTAATTTAAAGTTAATAGGCTCTAAAAAATTGGTAAACTCACTAAGCCCAAAAGCATTTCTGAACTCCTCATTATTTATTTCAATGAGGGTTTTCCCACTTATATCCTTAACACTTCTGGTGATTGGGTCATAGTTGTGTGCAATCTGAGTTAGGAGATCCACATCCATGAATACTCCAGGGACCACCAATTTGCCTACATCCAGCTGCCAAATACTATTCATTGGGGCTGGGGAGTTTCTCATACCAAATCCAACTTTAAATAATCCCAACCCATACAACCCAATTTGAGGGTCTCTTAGCTAGTTGCCTTTGTCATACAATCCCTCTCCTATTTTTAGGTGAGGAGCTCTTGGCACTAGTTCTTTTACCTTTGCTGCCACATTAGTTGATATTGTCAACTGTTCTAGGAAATTATCACAGATAGCCCTCTCCTGGTAATTAACCTTTCCTGAGAATTCTCTTTTAGGTGCCATCTTAATAACTATGCAAGCAATTTAATTACTAGCCCCAACTATTCTGTAATAAATCAAAACCTCGACTAAAACACACTGTCAAGTAATTGCCAAACAGGAGTACAAGAGAACCTATTTTTTTCTTGAAGAAATCCACTCTGCAATTGAAGAAATCCGCTCTACAAGTGAAGAAATTTGCTCTGCAAGTGCTTCTCTGCAACAACTTTTCAAAATAATGCCTTCATTCAATTGATCTGAGATCATGTACGGTAGTCGGGCTCTTAACTATGACATTGATACTGGATGCTTCAACCATCCTTTCAGAATTGAAAAATTCAAAATTTTTGCTCCAATGGGTCACAACATGCCTGTATATTTTCTTTTCACTCTTTCTCCATTTCGCTAAGCATAACATTCTAGCAATTTCGCCAAACGAAATCACGCCAGCCATCCGATCAGATGAGAATTGATTGGTCTTTACACTGTTTTAACCTCTTTGCCTTTGCAACAGGCCCTACCTCCTTTTTGCCATTTCACAAGCTTTATCCCGCGAGCACTTTCCTTTCACGAAGCTACGCCAAGAGTTAGATAGAATTATAACGGCCCGACCTTTAACCCCTACCAGGACCATCAACTTTTTCACTAACCGCGCCTCATCCTGACGGCTAACGGTTTTTCGCTATTTAGCAGAGGTTAATCCACTCACATCTTTGGGCCACAAAACAACGAGAAGTGTTGGATCAATCTTGAGATGACCATCTTTTAAGTGAGACCTTTATTTGGACATTGTTTACCCCACTTATTCACTGGTTAACAAATGTCACATGGCACTCAGCCATTGTTGGTATTTTGGTATGGTTTTGTCATTGATGTCAACACCTGCTAAATACACCTACTTTGGAGATCCAACAACATTCACCGGCAAATAGTAAACTATGCAAACAGTTACCGGTATATGCTTAACCGACATGATATAATGTTCATTGGTACCTGCATTGACATGGAAGACACTTGGTAATGTCGAAGACATCATGTGCACACTTTACTTTGAAGTAATAATCATTGGTATATTCTCATTTGCATATTTGCTTTTATCGGCAAATAGGTCCAGATTATCTAGGGTTACACCGACAGGTTTATCTTTTCCAGATCAACATGACATGCTATGGAGATGATTTATTATTGTTGTAAATGCATTAAGCTGACATGTTCAATCGGTTATTGCATCAGATATTGTATTGTTTGTAAAATGTTTTTATTGTAATATCTTGTAGAGCCGACCTACTAAAATTGGTCTTAGGGTATGGTATAAATGTAAGATCTTATTTGTAAGATCAAGTGTGGAATGCGAAAAAGATCTAAGGAAGGGTATATGCGAGATCAAGCAGGGATATACATGAAGACATCATTTGAAGGTGAAGTTAGGTTTTTGTAGAAGCATATCAGCATTACACCGGTACTGAATCCAACATATGAAGATGATATTTTGTGCAGTACATTCTCATTGGATTTAACCATCCCACTGTAGTCAGTGTGACTCCCATTTGTGATTGAGCAGTGAGCTCTAGGCTGTTGGCCTTTCTGCATGTGCAGACCCCTCTTTGTACACTTACTATCTACAGTAGTATCATCTAATTGTGGGTAAGGTTTCCCACCATGGTTTTTTCCCCTTACAAGGTTTCCATGTACAAATATTGGTGTCATGTGTTGTGGATGACTTTGTGATTATGTTTCATGCATTAATTCTTACGGGTACAACAATTTTCTATTAACATTGTCTATCGACATACTTAATTAATTTACCGGTATCAAGCATTAAGTTGGTTAATAAGTTTTGGTTTGAATTTATTAGACAACTGATTCACCCCCCCCCTCAGTTGTCTTTGGGACCCACAACCATTAGCCCTAGAAAACTCTTTGGATTTATTTTAGAGTCAACCATGTGCCTTACTTCCTGCATAATTGTCAGTTACACCTTGGTGGGCCCTTAATCACCTTTGGAGACTACGTGTCATTCGACACAGCACCATCAAGCTTTACAAGAAGTAACAACTGTCACTCCATGTCATGCCAAGAAGAACCTCTTTTCTCTTTTGCCATTTTGTGGGCCCTAATCCTCGGTTGGTTTGCAGCCACGAAGCAACGAGAACCCTTGGATCAAAACAGAGTTGATCTCCCTTTATCTTTATGCTTTATCTATTCTTCAGACCCACTAGCTCTTTCGCCATTTTGCGGGCCTTAAAACACTAGCACCTTACCTTCATGAATTCACGTGAGCCATTAGATCATATCAAACTTACTTGATTCTTAAAAACCTATTTGAATTCAGTAGATGTGGGTTGTCTGAGTCAACTTTATCCACCTGGTGTCTAGTCATTCCCAAACTGACATGTCAACCTTTTATTCACTGAGAGAAAACATCAGGATCCACTGTATCCTTGCCACCTATATCTGCCAGGTCACTTCTTATCCCGCAGCATGACTCATCTTTTTGGACCCACCCGTTAGTCCTTAAATCCAATCCATTGACCACTTTGATTTTCGGCCACATGTCATTATCTTATTTGCCATCTCAACCAGCTAGACTACTTGCTTGGAACGCCATGTCATTTCACTGTTTTGTGAAAGCTATCTTTCGAGCATCTTTCTCCTACGAAACTGCTCTAGCCGTGAGATCTTTGAGAACTTGCACGTCCATTATGCTTCTTATAAACCTCTTTTGCCCAGGCCAACTTTTGCTGTTTCGCAGAGCATAACATGTGAGCATCTATCAGCCATGAAATAATGCGAGCTGTTGATTTCTTTTGAACTTGATCGCCTTTTAGCCATGGAAAAGTCTTCACTGCTGGGTCCCGCCAAACCTTTTTGCCATTTCATGAAAGGTAATTTACTCATTCATTTCAGCTATGAGTCAATGCCAGCCGTTAGATCTTGATAGAGATGGAGTCTCGTTAAACCAGATCCAATGCGCACAGCCGAACATGCTTTTTCCTTTCGCTATTTCACATAGCTTAACACACCCGCAACTTTGCCTAATGAAGTAGCAAAAGTCATAGATTCACCTAGAAGTTGTGTGACACTTACTGGACCCGACAACATTAGAAGGGAAAAGGCATAAGGCGTAGATTTTTCAGAATTATTTAACGACCGCCTAGGCAAATAACAAGGGGGGACACTTCACATGACCCCAAGACCCATTACTTAAGTGAATAAAGTAACGCAGGAATAGAAACCAGAGGGTTTTGATCAAACATTTGAGCGATTTAAAACTAAAACCCTTAACCCTTAAAGACCTAAAACAAATTTGAAGCAGTTAATAGAATACTTGACTCAAAATTTCAAAAAACCTAGCCAATCATGGGAAATGAAAACCCATTTCTTAAACATTGATAACAAAACCTTTGATGAACTCAAGGTCAAATATAAAGCCTCTCTGGAAAAAAGAAGAGAGCATGCTGAGAAACTGATGGAGCTTACTAAAAATAGTTCTTCTGATGTAGCAGACATGGAAGCCCTAGTTGAAGAAGTTGAAAAACTGAATGAGTCTAATGCCAATTTGAGAGGGAACTAGAAGGACTAACTATCAAAATGTGTCAAGAGCTTGAGAACCGGAGGAGAGCTGAAGATGTGGTAAAAGACAAAGATCATGAGATCTCCAAGCTGAAGCAAGAAATCAGTACACTTACCGCTCATCTCCAAGAGAGTAAAGTGGAAAAAGAAGAAATGCAAGGTGAACTAAACATTTCTATTTCTGAGAATGCAACCTTGAAGGAATCCAATGCTGCTGTTTCCAAGGAACTCATTGAGTCAAAGGAAATACTTGCTGAATTCAATAAAAGTACTATTAAGCTAGAACAGAAGCTTGAATCAGCAAAACTGGTAAAGAATACCACTGGACTGGGTTTTTCTAGTTATGAGGAAGGTGAGACCTCTAGAACAAAAGATGGAGCATCAAAGAAGCAACCGACACCAAAGGATAAAGGTAAGTAAAAGTTTAAACCTATTTTCTTTAATTGTCTCAAGGAAGGACATACTGCTAATGTATGTAGAAATAAGGCTTACAATAATTTTCCTTACTTTCTAAACAATAAGCCTAGATCTAATAGATTCAATGGTAACTGTTATGCATGCAACAAGTTTGGGCATAGAGCATTTGAATGCAGGTCTATTATACACAACACTGGAAGATATCCTCAAAGGAGTCAAGGAGTTTTTCTTGAATCCTCTATGAACTGAAATCCAAACCGGTATAATACCTATGACCATTAGACAGGTGGTGGTGGCTATCAAGCGACAATCGGTTGGAGAGAAACCTATTTGATCTGTCATGGTAGTGGTCACACTACTACAACATGTAGAAGGAAGAATGGAAACATGAATAATGGACCATGGAGAGCACTTGGAATGGTTTGCTACCATTGCAACAAACCAGGTCACACAGCTAGAATCTGCAGGATGAGAAAGAACATAGAAGATGAGATACCGGTCACTCCGAAAGGAAAGATTAATGTTGAAACTGTTCAAGCAAATATGAAGACAACATGGAAGAAGAAACTTGAAGAAGTGTCACAAGAAGAACTAGTTTCTGCACCTAGTGTGGAAGTGACTGAACTGGCAAACTAAGCTTCAGAAAAGCTTAGGGGGAGCGAATCGGTGAAATATTTCAAACCCCCAGTTTACACCGGTAAAAGACCTTAACCAGTATGTGTTAACCTGTCAATCAGCAGAAGATCAAAAATAGTAAAAAGAAAAATTAGGGTTTATGCCCTAATAGTGGAGCATTTATTGTGGTAGGTGATTTTCAAGTCATTTTCACTTATCAATTTGCGAGCGAAGAAATTTTCAAGTGCAGAGTGACCAAAGGTGATTCGTTTTGTGATTCAGAGAGATTTCAAAACCTTGAAGTAGAATCTGGAGATAGTATCAATCACTCAAGTGAAGAACACTAAGCGGTGTTCCAAGCAACTGAAGTGGTGTGTTGCTAGCTATAGTGTCAAAGTTCTAAATCTCAATTCATGAAGGTATTTTTTGAGTTTCTTTGTTTATCATGGGTTCTGCTTCACACTCCAGCTCAAGTGCACCTATTGATTCAGTGGATTTCATACAAAGGAAGATGAAATACAATGCCATATCCCAGACACCCACTGGTGTTATAGTTGAGGAAGGTATTTCAGATTATATTGATTGCAAAATAGAGGACCTAGGATCCCTAGTGTTCCATTCTCAGTTAGGTTTATTCTACGGGGATGACAAGAAGATCAAACTGGAATACAACATCCTAGAAAGAAAGAAACTTCACTATGTGGTCTATTTTCTTGAAGAATTCATAGAAGATTATATCCACATCATCCTAAGCAGAGTGCATGGCGACAAAATGTATCTTGAGTGGACACATGACATCACACCAGAAGTTATTCATGTTGTCATTGGTTTCTGTAATGTTGGAGAAGTGCCAGCCCTAAGGAAAGTCATTAAGATGGAAATGACCAAGCTCACCGGTTCTATGAGTGACCAATGAGGAATGACTGTCAACACCATCAAGGATGATTTGGTCAAGTATGCATGCATGGTGATCGGATACCAAACATTCTATGCTAGTAGAATAAACTCTGTCTCTGCAGTTGCGGTGAATGCCACATACAGAATGATCATGGAAGATGCATCATTTGATCTATCAAATAGGACAATGCCTTAAGATTTAAATTTGGACAACTATTGGTAGGTTTGTTTGTCTATTTTCAAGGCTATTTTCCATGAGTCAGTGATATTCAATGGTCTGCTAACCAACCAGTTACCAAGCAAATCAGAGAAAGTCTACAAGTGGTGGGAACCAGATATCCTGAAGTCTTGAATAAATACTTTGATGAGTTAACATGGAAGATGAGCCAGAGGATGAGGATATTTGGTGATATTGTCAAGAAGTATGAAGAGGACATCTGCTTTACCATCAGAGTAGATGAGTGCATAATGGAGGTGGTTGAGCCCCGAAAGGAAGAAGTGGAGCCCATGGGATATGAGGTGTTGTATGACATGCTAGGTGGGTATGCCTCTATCCTACTTGCCTTGCCTCTTGATCCAAAGAAGAAGAGAACCAACACCTACTTGGAAAGGGTAACACTAGTTGAAGAGCCTTCAGTGAAGAAGGGAAAGGCAGTGCCATCGGTATCAACACCAGTTACTTCAGCAAGTCCTAAACTGACGAAGCAGTCACCGACCAAGAAGAAACCAGAAGTTGCACCTGCCAAGGTTTTTGAAAGAAAGTGAAAGACTAAGAGAAAATCACCAGATTTTGAGGATACAAAACCTAAAGTACAACCTAAAAAGACTAGGCAAACAAGGAAGAAGGCAAAGACAACCAGCAACGAACCAACATCATCAACACTAGTAAATATAGATATTTCCTCTTACAAACCATTGACACATTGTCAAAGAACTATCAAGAACATTAGGAGAAAAGTGCTAAGTGATTTAATAGATCATTTTGATGATTTTAATGACAATGAAAAAGAGGAAGTCGAATAGGAATTTATTCAATATCTATGTATTAATGATCGATCACCATCAGAAATTAGATCTGTGACACTAGATTCTTTATACAATTCTTTAGATAACAAATGAAACATTGCCATAAAAAAGGAACAGGAAATAAGAGAGGAAATCTTTGCACAATAATTTCCTAATGTGTCAAATTCAGAGCTCTATGAAGTTATGGATAAATACAAAGGCCTCTTCTTCATGAGAAGAAGAAGACTCTTGTTACTGGAAGGGAAAGTCTCTAAAGTGGTGAAAGACACACACTCAAATGCCAAAGCCACTCTGAGGTTGCACCAAGTGTCTGAAGCCAACAAGAAGGCTGAACAAGAACCGGAAACCAGAAGAATGGATGAGGTATATGACAGTGAAGGAGAACTGGTCACTAAACAGATGGACACAATTGACGTTGATTCTTTGGATGGTGAAAATGTCACTCCGGATGTAGCAAAGGAAAAGGTTGGTAAAGAGAGAGTGGACAAGGAAAAACAAGACAAAGAAAAAATTGATAAAGTGCAAGCAGAGAAAGATAAAAAGAATCAAGAGGAAGAGAAGAGGAAACAAGCAGAAGAGGAGAAAAAGAAATAGGAAGAGGAGAAGAGAAAAGAAGAAGAGAAAAGGAAACAAGAAGAGGAGAAGAGGAAATAGGAAGAGGAGAAGAAGAAAAAGGAAGAGGAGAAAAAGAAAAAGGAAGAGGAGAAGAGGAAATGGGAAGAGGAGAAGAAGAAAAAGGAAGAGGAGAAAAGGAAACAGGAAGAGGAGAAGAGGAAACAGGAAGAGGAGAAGAAGAAAAAGGAAGAGGAGAAGATGAAACAGGAAGAGGAGAAGAAGAAAGAAGAAGAGAAGTAGAAGGAAGAAGAAAGGAAGAAGGATGAAGAGAAGAAAAAGAAAGAAGCAGAGGAACAAAAGAAGACAGAAGAGGAAAAGAAAAGAGCAGAAGTGAAGAAGGAAGCGACAAAGAGCACACATGTGGAGACACCAAAGGCAATCAATAGTCAAGCCAAACTAGCTGACATTACCAGTCCTATTGACCTCCAATCTGCAAATGAATCAGAGCTGCTCCAAAGCATTAAGCTTGCACAGGAGCACCTGGAAGAATTAAGGAGGAAAAAGGAGCAAGATGTTATTCAAACTGTGGTTGAAACTCTTACCAGTTTGATTTCTAGTACTAACCTCCCCAGTACCAATTCCTCTTTGGCCCAACTAAAACTTCTATGTACAATTGTGGAAGACTAGGTATAATGCTTGGAAGAGGTGGTTGAAGCTAATGCACAGATGAAGCATCAAAAGGCACTAAACACTCCCTTAGTGAAGAAACTGAATGAGCTCCAGTCTAAACTTCAGAAAGAACAAAAGGACATAAGAGATGCTATGGATGAGGGAAAACTACTACTCAGTAAGATAAGCCAACCCCATCTATTTTGTGATGATGTGCTTGCACATCAAGAAAAACTACAATCTGATTTGCAGGCATTTATAAGCACCTTCAAGATGCACTATGATTCCTTCACTACATATGGGCAAATTGTTCACCAGTTTGAGATCCAATCTACCAGAATCGAGTTAGAGATCAGCAACCAGACCAGAGATTTGTAGGAACTTCAACTGGTTCTACTACCCAAACTGCAAATACTTCAGAAATGTTATCTCAATCTAGATGCCTTAACGGTCACTCATGAGACGAGCACAATTGATGCCATGGAAGAATAGGTATCCCAGATGCAAATAGAAAGGGAGGTGGCTACCTCATTACTTGAGTCATGGTCTTTATCCACGAAGACCTTTATGCAGGATTTTAAATCAGTTTTTGATAAGTTTCACTCATTATTGTCATAAACGTTTATTATATTAATGATAATAAGAAATAGAGATTATTCTACAATACTTTGTCATTGTTGGCAAAGGGGGAGTAGTATTTTGTATTTTAAAATTTTTGATGAATATATACTTTCATGTTATCTCTTTAAGGGAGTAGTATACATTCTATTTTCTACAAAAGGGATAGTGTATATGCTTAGGGGGAGTAATTTTGATTATGGCATTTTTTTTGTAAAACACTTAGATGTCAAAATTTTCCTAAGTGTTGCCATCAATGCCAAAGGGGGAGATTGTTGGCATTTTCGATGATGATGTTGTGATTGTCATTGATGGACACACACTTGCTTTGAGATCACTTTTGGTATGTATGAGTTATGCTCAACCATATTTGTTCCAACCAGTATTATGTATTATAGTCTTTAGACTATCGGTGTTTTGCATAAAGTGTTTACTCATCTCAAGTGGTATGAAGACCCAAAGAGGTATGAAGACCTCAAGCGGTTTGAGGATCCCAAAGCGGTACGAATGAACAAAGCGGTTGTTATCATTTTTTCCAGTCTTCATTTTGACAAACTGGTAATTGGTAAAATGTGTGAACTGGTAATCGGTTAAATGTATGAACCGGTATTACTCTATGATGAGTTACCAACCGGTATTTTTGTGATGAGTTATCATCCACCATCACTTTGGCGGTGATTTTGTACCGTGTTACCAAATATGTCCAGATTCACTGAACCTAGGAACTTCCAATGAAATCCTATTGGACTAACATGAAATCAGATTCCTTTATAAGGACATCATGTCTAGGGTTTTAGGTGTTGTTAGGGTTTTAGGTGGTTTATGAGGTTTTTGTATTTGCGATCATAGAAGAAGATTAGGTCTATGTGAAGAAATAGAGTGTGGAATTATTGAAGATAGAAGTAATGCTGAAATGCATTAACAATGAGCTATCAAGGATCTAACGAAGCATACTATGCTAGTATTTAGATCACTCACTTGTTGATTACTCACATTTTTGACGAGTCTAAAACCCTTAACCGTGTAGGCCTGGTAAAGCCTTTGTAAATCCTCTAACAAGGTGGTTCACAACTATGGATCCGAAATCCTCTCAAAAAGTAGTCTTTAATCGGACTTATCTCCTAACAGAGATCGAGATTCCTAACAGGATCTGTTCTGGTGAAGAATATTGTATGACCTTAACCAGTCTAGTTACTATTCTGCAGATAGTTACTTGTGAGTTTCATCTCACCGTGGTTTTTCCCATTTGGGTTTCCACATCAAAATCTCTTGTGTTATGGTGATTGTGCTCTTGTGGGTGAATGCTTTATTTGTTGTTTGGTTTGCATTTGTCTTAACTGGTTTGTTAGTAAATCTGTTGTACCGGTTAACTACTAAACTATTTAAGTGTTTGAGTTTAGTAATTTTTGGTATACTAATTCACGCCCTGCTCTTAGTATTCATCATATATTTTGTATTGTAAGCCGACATAAGGCATATTGTTTGTAAGGGTATATAAGTCAGTCTGTTAGGTCATTTAGATATAGGACAAGATATATGACATGATAGCAGAACTATGTGATGCAGAGGATATGTATGTAGATTATTTGTATGCAAATGTAATATCATGCTATGATCAGTAGATAGTTTCTAAAGAATTCTTGGAGGAAAAGGAGATACCGGTAGAAGGTTCAAGGTTTATGAACCAGTACAGAGCAAAGCTTTAACCATAACTCTTTTTGGCATTGCAGATGCATTTTGTGAGTTCACTAGTACTCTTTTATTTCAGCAAAAGCTTGTAGTCAGTGAGACTATTTTGTGTTGAGCAGTGTGTTCTAGGCAATGTGACTTCCTACATGTGCAAGCCCCCATGCTATGTAATAACTTTCATATGGTCAGTGAATTGATATTGTGGGTCACAAATCCCACCGTGGGTTTTCCTCTTTGAGGTTTTCAATGTATAAATTCAGTGTGTTATGGTGTTCATTCATGTGGCTGGTTTATTTACTTCATGTTATATGTTTCTTTATTTACCAATTTATGTGTATGTTATAAAAGGTTAAAATCTTGTGTTACCAACAAAACACTGATTCACCCCCCCGTCTCAATGTTCTTGGGTTCATTGTATTCCAACAATTGGTATCAAATCTTGGTACCTTGAAGGAAGTTTAATAGCTTGAGGAAGATCTTGAAACCGAAATCATTGAACATGGCTATGGAGAAGCAACTTGAGATGACACTTGAGGATTATGATGCTCAAAGGATGAAGAATTTGAAATTGCAAGATGAATTGAATTCTTCTAATGAATTCCTTTTCATTTTGCAAGAAAAGTTATCATGTGCTCAAGCTAAGAGAAAGGAACTTTTGCAAAACCAGGATGATGAAGAGAAAAATGCACTTAAGGAACAATGTCAGAAGCTGAGTCAAGCTAACATGCTCATGAAGAATAAAATGCAAGACCTGACTATGAGGCTATCAAAAGATATTGAGGACATAAAGAAGAAGGAAGAAAATCTTGTTATATCTCTGAAAACCAAATTTGAGGAATGCGGCAGATTGACTCATGAGAATAATCTGTTGAGAACTGATTTGGTATAGTCTCAAGATAATGAACAAGATCTTGGAAGACAAATAACAACTCTAAGAGATGATCTGACTACTGCAAGTGAGTATAAAGAAATTTAGGATTAGTGTTGCATAGTTGGATGATTTATTGAAAAGACAAAGGCAGAGTGAATATTCTAGAGGACTTGTATTTTGTACAAGGCGAAAGCTCTGGTACTGCAAATGAAGATCAGTTAACCGGTATGCAGAACTCATCAAACCAGAGGAAACCAGTAAGGAAATCTAATGCTTACAAATTCAATGGTAGATGTTTTGTTTGTCATAAATTTGGGCATATGGCTAGACAATGTAGAAATAGAGAAAATCAAAACTACAATTCAGTTCCTGGTCAATGGACAAATTGCAAGAAATATGGTCATAAGTCAGAAGATTGCAGAATGGATGTTAAATGTCGTGCATGTGGAAAGTTTGGTCATTTGGCTAATCAATGTAGGTCAAGGAATGACATCGGATATGTCAAATAAATTCAAAAGAATAATGTTACATGTTCTGCATGCAAGAAAATAGGTCATATTGCTAAGTATTGTAGAAGCAAGTCTACACCAGTTAGCAATGATAAAGCAAATGAGAAAGGAAAGAAGAAGGTAGATGAAATACAACAAGATCACACCAAGAGATGGGTTAGAAAATCTGAAGAACCAAGTGGAGATGCAACTACACCGGTAACTACACATGTAACTCCACTGGAAGACCAGAGCATTCATGCACTGGTAGGAAATTCAATAGGTAACTGAGGCATACGCCTTAGGGGCTGGGAAATTCATTGCAAATCTTGCATATTCCCCTGAATAGATCTAGAAGAGATGTGGAGAGTGGTATTAATCATTGATGGAATTTTATCCAGCATAAAATTGTGAAACCAACATCCGGTAGGGCTCATCGCTAAGCATTTATGATAGTGATGAATTAGGGTTTACTCACTGATAAAAGGGAAAATGGACTCATTTTCACTCACCTAGCACTTGAGAAAACTAGAGTGAAGAAAAGGTGAATCATAGGCAATCAAGAGAAAGTAAAGGTATTCCAAAAAATTTCCAGTAGTCATCTAAGAACTAATCAATACCCTTCAACCAACGACTACTATCAAGGTATTTCTTTGAAATGGCATCCAGATCATCATTTTCTCCTACTTTCATTGTGAATCCCACCGTTGTTGAGGTCAAGGATAGGCTTAGGCCCATTTTCAAGGAAGTTCCCCAAATTGCTATGAAGGAAGATTCTAGTAGCGCATTTTTGAGGGTTCCCAATGGCGTGGTTTATGTAGAAGATGTTAGGGCCTATATTCACTACACCTTGGAAGATTTGGGCACTAAAGAAATCAAGGGAGTGTATCAATTTGTGATACTAGGCATCTCTGGTACAATCAAACCAAAATATAAAATCATTGAGGATCTAGGGTTAACTAAAATCTTGTATATTCCAGAATTCAAGGATGAAGTGATCAGATATATTCTGAGTAGGGTCCATAATGAATTCATTTGGTTGGACTGGCCCCACATGATTACCAAAGAAGCTATTCAAGTGGTCACCAAATTACCCAAAGTTGGACGGGAACCACGAAATAAGATCTCCACCACTGCAGTTGAGAAGCTCACTAATGCAACCCATGATGGAAGATCTATGAGGGTCAACACGATAAAAGAACTGATGTGAAATTTTCCAGCATGATCATCGGCTACAAGGTAACTCAATCAAGTCGATTGAACTCTGTTACCAGTTCCTGCATTCACGGTACATATCAAATGATAAAGAATAATGAGAAGTATGACTTGTGTGAATGGCTAAGAAGTGAGTTAATGATAAATCTTGGAAAGATCAAAGGGGTTAAGAAAAGAACTTTCAAGTTTGGTAATCTTATTGTCTGCTTGATGTTATATTTCATGAATGAGCTATCAGGTTTGGGAAAGAAGCCTTGGGGTCATGACATACCAATAGGTATGCAGATCAAAGAAGCAATCACTAGTCTTGGCAATAATAGGGATGAGAAGCTATGGGGCTACTTCAAAACTTTTCAGGAGAACATGAGACTGAGGGAGAGAATTTCCAAGTACATTGTAGAGAAATACTCCACTAATATTTTCTTTATGGTAAAAATAGATCAGACACTGATGGAAGCAGTGGAACCTAAAACTATATGGGTCATTGAATTAGGTTATGATGTAGATGACAACATTTTGGAGTTATATGCTAAAATGTTGATTGATGCTCCTTTGGATGATAAGGCTGAAAACTTTGGCACTGTAGAGGAGAAGGCTCTTGAGGTTAAGATTGGTTTCAACAAGAGAAGAAGAGAAAAGAAGATAGACAAAATGTTTGCATTTGTTCAAGATGTAATGCACAGGATAGATACAAAACTAGGTTCTAGATCTAAACTGGTAGATATACTAGCATCATCAAGTTCTCCTAAGATGAAGAGGCCTAAGACTTTCATTTCTTCTATCACTTCTAACTCTGATCTAGAGGATAATCAACCTCTTGCATTCAGAAGGATATAGAGGAAGAAAGCTAACAAGCCTCTGGTAGAGGATAAGAAGGCAGAACCTAGGAGGAGTCTAGTTAGAAAGGTAACAACTACACCCACACCTCCAACAAAGAAGAGGCACCCTGCTCCATTTTCTCCTGCAATCCCCAGAAAGAAGAAAAAGAGTGTGATAGATGAAGCAATTGAATCTGGTAATGTTACCATCATTCCCCCAATGGCTTGTGCAAAATTGATTGATGAGATAAATAAAGATGGAATGTTGAAGAATGTGTCAAATTTCTTGAATATTTAGAAGATAATGAGCAAAATGAAATAGAAGAAGCAATTTTGTTATATTTAGACATAGATAAGAAGGCTTTGGTAGAGATTTTGAAGGAAATTCCCTTATTATTGTACAATAAATTAGATGCAATTAGGAGGGACAAATAAATCAAATAAGTTGAACTTTTGAATATGTGTGGCTCTATAAATAATGAGGAAATGAAAAGATGTATAGATGTTGCTAATAGAACAATCTTTATTAGCAAAACCTGACAAATAGGCCTAATGATGAGTATAGTCAATGAGACTAGAGATAGTTGGACCAAATTATTCCAAAAGAATTATGATTTTCTCACTTCTCAAGAAGAATTTGCTAAGGCAACTGCTCCAACCATTCCTGACGAATCTAAAGGGAAAGGAATTTTGGGAAGTTCAGTTCAAATTTTGGGTGAACCGGCAGTTAAACCCAAAACTGATGAGAGTTTACAGACTAAACCGATAGAGACTACATTTGTATAGTCTAGGCAAGGTAATATAGATAATGTACAGGTTACAAATAATATTGTGGATAATACTGCACCAGAAGTAACTGATACTACACCAAGTGGCAAAGCCACTGGTGCATTAGAGGAGGAGAAAAAAGATTCACCGGAAGAGGATAAGGAAGATAAGGAAAAGGAGACTAAACCGACAGTTGATTGACTTGCAAAACCTTTGGCAATTGACACTTCTCAAGTTGAGAAGAAATCAATTATAGAGATGAGTCCCATAGAGCTAATGATGATGGCTAATCAAAAGCTAATGAAGGATGGATCTATAGACAAAGGAATAATAGATCAATCAATAATAGTTTTGCATAGATTGATTCTTGATTGTATGATTGAAAATGAAGCAATCCATTCCAACAAGCTTAAATTATCAATAGAACACATATCTAAAAAAATTCAATCATTGTAGCAGATTTTAGACAAGAAAGCACTTGAAAGATTTACTCTGGCCAAGAAATCTGCTTTTGACCAGATTATTGAGATAGAGAAGAGGAAGGTTGAAGAGAAACTTGTACTCATTGAAAATTCTTTGAAACGATGTACTAACATCTATAGGGTCTATTGTAATATACAAATTCTTACAACTAACATAGATTAGAGGTTAAAGGAATTACATGAAAAGATAGCTAATATTGCCAATTCTTTTGATGGACTAACTTCACTTACAACTTCCATTGATGGACAAATTTTGACCTTGGATAACCAAGTTTTTTCCTTTGAAAAGGAATGAGACAAGATCATTCAGAGAGCAAGGAGTCTTAGAGGTTTGGTGAGTCCAAGATTGGATTCACTTTGTGTACATAAGAGGGAATGTATGGATATGCTTGCGAACCCCACACTGATAAAAGTCACTGAGAAAGAAACACTAGCACATTTACTTAGTGGACTTGTATCCATATTTGAAACATTCAAAACCGGCTGGGATACCTATGTACAATTGCTAGAAAAAGCTTACTCAGAAATTTGAGATTGGTCAAGCTTCGGTAAAGTAATCTGTAATTATTCTTTTAATTCTTTCACCAGTCTTTGGCATTGATGCCAAAGGGGGAGTATATGTATTTGAAAAATATGCATGTAATCCTAAGGGGAGGATAGGCAGAGTATATTGCTAACTGGGTCAATCAGCTCAGGGGGAGCATGATTCATTTTTTTGAGTTGAACTGATAGGGAATCCATTTTTCACATGATTGTTGCCATCAATGCCAAAGGGGGAGATTGTTGGCAATTGACGCTCATTGGAATAATATGTTGTCATTGATGGCAACAAGATTCTATTGAAGGCATATACCAACATATCCTGGCATTTGGAGGCATACATCGACGGATACCGACATTGAGTATTCAGGGTCATCACCAGCACCGACATCCAGCATTTCAGTGAAGCCGAAATCAGTCTGGATCCGAAAGGTTTTATTATAAAATAATTTTTTAATTATTGTATTGGGCCAACATTGAATATCTTTTGTATTGTAAGCTGACATAAGGCATAATGTTTGTAAGGGTATATAAGTCAGTCTGTTAAGTCATTTCGATATAGGACAAGATATATGACATGGTAGCAGAACTATGTGATGCAAAGGATATGTATGTAGATGATTTGTATGTGAATATTATATCATGCTATGATTAGTAGATAGTTTGTAAAGCATTCTTGGAGGAAGAGGAGATACCTGTAGAAGGTTTAGGGTTTATGAATTGGTACAAAGCAGAGCTTTAGCTAGAACTCTTTTTGGCATTACAGATACATTTTGTGAGTTTACCAGTATCGTTTTATTTCAGCAGAAGCTTGTAGTCAGTGAGACTCTTTTGTATTGAGTAGTGTGCCTTCTTGCATGTGGAGGCCCCCATGCTATGTAATATCTTTCATATGACCAGTGAATTGATATTGTGGTTCACAAATCCCATTGTGGTTTTTCCTCTTTGAGGTTTTCCACATATAAATTCAGTGTGTTATGGTGTTCATTCATGTAGTTGGTTTATTTACTTCATGTATATGTTTCTTCATTTACTGGTTTATATGTGTATGTTATAAAAGGTTAAAATCTTGTGTTACTGATAGAACACTGATTCACACCCCCCCCCCCCCCCTCTCAGTATTCTTGGGTTCATTGTATTCCAACAGTATCATGTAATGCTTATGATGCTCAATTGTTGGGGCTGATTACATGTATATATTGTGTGTGATTCTATCATCCTTGGTGGAAATAGGTAATTGACTACAGACATCATCAACCCTTTTGTTGAAGACCTACACTTTCTAGATAAACGAAAGGTAAGGAAAAACAAAAAATTTAATGATTATGATGCCTGCATATTGTTCATGTTGTCTACTATGTAATTTTTAGCATATATATCATGTAATTTTTAGCTAACATAAGATAAATGAATTACATATGCAGGAACCTGAACCCCTTTAACGAGGATCCTGCATGGTGTCATGGATCGATAGGTATAAGTCAATACACCCTATAGAAACCATTTATTAATTGATTTCTTTCTCTTTAATAGCCGTATTTTGTATCAAATGCACTTTATATTCTTCTAACTTGTAATTATAATAAAAAATATTCACTCAAGGATTTAAGATAACAACCACTTACTTTAAATGGTTATAATAGAGAACTGATTTGAAAATAAAGAATCCACAACACAATTGAAAATACGAAATCTGGTTTTCTTTGTATTATCTTGAAAATAAAGTCTTTTGACTTGAAACATAGAAATATACTTCAAAACTTTTTTTGTAGCTACCTATTTCTATCTTCCAAAACTTGTTCTCATCAAATGATTACATTGAATATTATATAATATGCCAAAGGGTCATGCCCTTTGATTGAATTGTTTTGAGAATAGTTGAAACCTACAACTAATCATCTAGTTAAGCATAAATTCACATTAGTTAAATGTGCTAGATACTTCTCATTGTATCTAGTATCACATTCATAGATTGTGTCTTAGGCTTCCACCTCCATCAGGACCATGCTTTCCATGAAGTCTGCCACCTTATCAACGTTCTGGTCTTCAACCACTTTCAATGCACTTTTGAGTATATGTTAACATTCATAGATCCAGGTCATTTTCTCTTTATGTTCTCCATCTTTTTTGAGTAGGGATGGAATATTATCTGTGCTATTATGGAGGAAGGCTTCTCCTTTGGCTCTTAAATCTCTCAGGTATTCTTTGTGAGATTTCATCAAATCCTCATAATTCTGCATTGCATCAGGTTGTGCTTCATCTCCATTCCGTAACTCTTAGGATCTCTCATTCAATGTCTTATCCAACTGTTCATGTTCTTCAATAATAGTGTGGTTCTTGTTGTATATGTCCCAGTACTTATCCATCCATGTCATCATATTAGTGGACCTTCTCTAAATTAGGACTGACATGGTTTCATTTTTTGTTGTTTTCAATTGAGCCTGCAACTGATAGTTTTCTTCTTTCAATTTACCAGTCTTGGTCTAGGGCTGTGAGCTCTCACCCTGCATCAACAATATTTGTGGCTCTTGTTTTACATTTATTTCAAATGATCAATCAGTATCTTGGAGAATTGTTCAAATGAAAGCTCATTTTCTTCTGACTCCTCCTCCTCCCCTAAAGATGATATATCTACAGTTTGCTTCTCCCTAGCCTTTTGTTCAACATCTCTGTTATGATCATCAATATCCATTTTGGTGTCCTCCTCATCCATATTCCTTATTAAATCATCCCTTAAATATGGTATGTGTTCATAATCACCTAATCTTTTCTTCATCCTCACTAAATGAATATACCCTTCTGGGTCAAAATTTTTCCTTGGAGCTCCCAATTTCATGTTATAATGGAGCAATTTGTTTCAAGTGAGCTTGTTAGCTTCTCTCCCATTCACAAAAATCTCACCAAAACATAGAGTCCTAGGAAGAAAGGATTTCTTATCATGTGAAGCTAAATGCATATAATTTGATTCCCCTATTTGCCTTGTGATCTCTAGATAAGATATTATGTTGGGAACCGTTTTAGGAAATAATAGTGGGGCACCCTCAAAGCCATAAACCCTTATCATGGTTACATCAAAGAAGCAGTACCAATCTCCCCAATTGTGTTTAATAGTCTTTGGTTCTCCAGAATCTACAGGCGTTAAGCATCTCTTTATATCTTCTAAAAGTGCAAAGTTGCAAGGGTAATTATAAAACCTATAAAGTATTTTAACAAAAAAATATTCAAAATGATTGTAATTTGACCTGACAAATCTGCAATCCCATATTGAAGTCCATAATTGGACTGGCAGAGAATAGTTGTCATCATCATATCTTCTTATCCTCATTTCATTAGGCCATAGACCTATCTCTTGCCCATAGAACAACACCATATGCATGAGAAAGGAATAGTGTGCAAAATGAATCTTTGAAGAGTCCTTCTAGATGGTTGTAAGTCCCATCACAAGTTGTTCTGCTACGAATGTGCCAAAATCAAACTCTTGGGCCTTTTAAGATTGAATGTCTGCCACAATAATCATGGATTCAACTCTCATAAAGTTTGGAGTATTCAACCCTAATACCTAACCAATTGAGTAATATGTGTATTTAGAATAGTCCTTAAACAAGTTTACGTGAAATGCCAAACCTTCCCCTATTTCCAATGGTACCTTAGGATTTAGCAAATGAAAAGGTAACCTCCACTCGAAATAAGTGGTATCCAATCTTTTATATTCTTCTAGCAAATTCCCAAGGATTATAGGATGATTGTAAACTCTAGGCAAATCAAAAACCTCATAAATTGCCTCTAGCGACATGAAGAAGTAGGGGTTCCCATCCCTATCTCATATTTCCCTTTTGTTTGGATCAAAGTTTTGTGCCTAGCAACTTCAAGAGATCAACATTAACATACACATTTGGAACCACAAGTTTTTGAAACTCAATTGCCATGGATTGCAAATTGGCTCTGGTTTTTCACGTCTATGATAGTAAAACAAAAATAATGATAGTTCTGATACTTAATATTAAGTATAGATGCCAAACTAATAAGATGAGAGGGGGGCGGGTGAATCATACAAACTTAATCCTCCATAAAAACAATAGATTCAACCTCGGTAACCTATACTTCAGTAATATAACCAAAACTGCTAAACATGCAAACTCAAAAGCATATAAACATCATAACACTCATAACACTAGATTTAACATGGAAATCCAAATAGGGAAAAACCATTATGGGATTTCGGACCCACTAAGAAATATACTCTTCTAGAGTATGCTCGGTTAAAAGCAAATCCTATTAAAGATTACAAACACATTGCTAGATGTGACCCGGTTAAGGGATTTCCCTCAGATCTGTTAGGATCTTCACCTTGTTAGAAGTGACCTTGTTAAAGGATTTCAAACACTAAATTAGAATGTCACCTTGCTAGAGGGTTTTACAAATAAGACTGTTAAGTCCACTCGGTTAAGAGATTTTCTATCACTTTATAAAGTAACAGTAATAAAAATCTATCTGCAACTTCACATCTAAAATGCTAAAGTAGATTCTTATTTGCTCAATACAATATAGGACTTATCTTGTCCATCTGCTGGGCTCTATACTCTGTTATTCAAACAGGTCTTCAAGCTTCTGTGCTCAGTAATCACTATGTAGCATCCCTGTGCATACACTTGTCCGCGTGCATTGTTTATCAATAGTTCCTTATTTATAAACAATTCACCAACTACTTAATCTCCTTGATCACATTTCCCATGATCAATCATAGCCATCAGATCTTCAAACTTTGACCAGGTTCAATGTATCCTTTGATCTGAAAATGTTTTACCCCACTTTGGAACTTGCATATATTTCTTGGAACTTGTACTAGGGTATTGCGGTTCAATCTGAGCTGTAGATCCTCCTGCTGATTTTCCTTTTCCATAGATTCTTTAACAAACTTCATTCACGACATACCAATCATTTAATCATAGCTAGCTCATCAGCTTCCTTCATTAAATAATGCTTTTATTCATTCAATGCATTCTGTTATTACTCGGTTGCAACTCGGTAAATATTAAACTTCACTCGGTAGACATTCTGCCTTCATTAACCGATAGCGATAACCTTAGGGTTTACCGACTAGGTTCCTTAGGGTTTTACCGACTATGTTCTTTGCTTGGTAACATAGTATAGTATTAAACTTACAATCAATAACATATGTATGATGTCAAAACAATCTAAACATCATGATCTCATCATTGTCTAACTTGGTAATAGTTGACCATTGAATAACTTATTTCTCCCCTTATTTGGCATATTCTTTCTATGTCTTTTACCAACATCTTTATACTCATCAAATCATACTTCTCAAGATATGGCAACATCATACTGAATTAGAAAATCAATTTCTTGACATCAATGACAAAATAATAATATTAAGACAGTAAACATCCTTGATCAGTTATATCCATAATCATCAAAAACCTTCTCAATATCCTTATTGAAATGCCAACAATCTCTTAGTGTAATTGGAATGCCAACAATCTCTCTTTGTCTATTATAATGCCAACAATCTCCCCCTTTGGCATTAATGGAAAAACTAATTGATTTGACCTAATTGATTCAGATTTCTATGAGATTCTGAAATGGTGAAATGCTCTCCCTCTATCATCAGAATTCTCCCCCATACATTAGTCTTCTCCTCTTCTTCAGTCTTCTCCCCCTTTGAAAACAATGCCAAAAAAAACTAAAACATAATTTCTTTCATAGAGAAGTGAATTCGTGCTGTTATGTGTGAACTTAGTCTTGGTCAGAGCAATTTGTCTTCAATTCTTGTTCCCTGTATTGTTTCCTGCACACCTTTAGAAAACATCCTAAAGTGTGTAAATCAGCATCAACTCCTAAAAGATATTTTGTAGAGTCATCAAATTGATGCTTTCACTGAACTTGGTCAGTGAATGGAAGATAGGGGTAGGACCCCTAACTTGCTTCTGAGATACTCAAAAGTGTCCCTTGGCAGTGGCTTGGTGAAGATATCTGCTATTTGTTCCTTTGTGCTAACATACTCCAACACCACTTTCTTCTCTTGAGCTTCTTCTCTAGGATAATGATATTTGATAGAGATGTGCTTTGTCTTAGAGTGCATAACATGATTCTTTGAAATGCTAATGGCACTAGTATTGTCATAGAATATAGTTACTGGCTCGGTAACTTTCTTATTTATACCTTCCAACAGTTGTTTGATCCATGCTATGTTGGTACAATTCAATGCTACAACAATGTATTCAGCTTCTGTTGTTGACTGTGAAACACATCTTTGTTTCTTGCTAAGCCAACTCACTAGTCTTTCTCCTAAAAAGAAAGCTCCTCCACTTGTGCTTTTCCTGTCATCAATGTTGCCTGCCCAATCAGCATCAATATAAACTTTTAAATCAAAGTCATTTCCTTTCTGATATACTAAGCCATAATCCTCAGTGCCTTTCAATTATCTGAAAATTCTCTTGATTGTTGTCATGTGTGTTTCCTTAGGATTTGCAGAGAATCTTGCAACTATACCTACTGCATGTGCTATGTCTGGCCTACTGTGAACAACATATTACAACTTTCCAATCATGGATCGGTAAAGTGTTTCATCAATAGATGCAGATTCATCATTCTTTGATAGTTTACAGTTGGTAGTCATAGGAGTACTTACTGGTTTTGAATCCTCCATTCCAAATTTCTTCAAGATTTCCTTTATGTACTTGGATTGAGTAATGAAAATCTCATCTTTCATTTGTAGTATCTGTAAACCTATAAAATACTTTATCTCACTGATTAATGACATCTCAAATTCTTTGCTCATTTCATTTCCAAAGTTCTTGCATAAAGAGTCATTTCCACAAAAGATAATATCATCAACAAATATGGCTAAGATCAGTATTCTATTTTCATCATTCTTCATGTACATATTGTTGTTTTCACTTGTCCTTATAAAACCAATCTTGATTAGATAAAAGTGCAATCTTTCATACCATGCTCTAGGTGCTTGTTTCAGACCATATAAGGCTTTGTTCAATTTACATACCTGATCTTTATTCTTGTCTTCCACAAATCCTTCAGGTTGTTCAATAAAAACCTCTTCTTCTAATATACCATTCAGAAATGCATATTTGACATCCATTTGATATACCTTGAAATTTTTGAAAGTAACATATGCCAACAATGTTCTTACTCCTTCAAGTCTTGCCACAGGTGCAAAAGTTTCACCATAATCAATTCCTTCTTCTTGGGCATAACCTTTGCAAACTAGTCTTTCTTTATTTCAAATGACCTCACCTTTTTCATTTAGCTTGTTTCTAAAAATCTACTTTGTACCGATTATATTTTTGTCCTTTAGTCTTGGGACCAGTGTCCATGTGTCATTCTTCTTGATTTGATCAATCTCTTCTGTCATAGCATTTATCCAATCTTCACTATTAAATGCCTCTTTCACTATTCTTGATTCAACTTCAAATATCAGACATGTGTTCTGTCTTAGTTTGTTCCTTGTCATCACTGGATCATCCTTATCTCCTATAATTTGACTTGATGCATGATGTCTTCTGACATACTTGGCTAATACATGCTCGGTAGGCTCTGTATGATCTTCTTCATCACTCGGTAACTGGATATTCTCTTCATTTCCTTCTGCAGTTTTCTTGGTAAGACTTGTCAGTTGAACATAGACAAATTCATCATAATCTTTTGGTTCCTTGGAATTTCCTTCATCATTCCTTTCTACAAATTCCTCAATTTTCACATTTTTACTTTCTACTATTTTTTTAGATGATTTGATCAGACATTTAAATGCTTTACTTCTAGAAGAATAACCAAGAAATGTTCCTTCTTCACTTTTCTGATCAAACTTGCCATTTCTATCATCTTTGTGTACATAGCATCTACTTCCAAAGATTTTAAAATAACTTACATTAGGTTTCTTGTCATACCAGATTTCATATGATGTCTTCAAAGTTCCTTTCTTTAGTTGTACTCGGTTCAGGGTGTAAACTGTTGTGCTTATTGCTTCTCTCCAAAATGTTTGTGGCACTTTCTTTTCAATCATCAAGGTTCTGGCACAATCCATGATAGATCTTTTTCTTCTCTCAGCAATTCCATTTTGTTGTGGAGTTCTTAGTGCAAAGACTTGTCTTTTAATACCATGCTCATTATAGTATAAGTTAAACTAATCAGATGTGAACTCTCCTCCTCTATCTGATCTAAGACATTTTAGTTGTCTTCCTATTTCATTTTCAACTCTTTCCTTGTACCATTTAAGCATTTGAAAAGCTTTTGATTTTTCTTTTAAAAACATTATTGACATCATCCTTGAGTAATCATCCACAAATAATATGAAATATTTATCACCATAATAACTTTGAATTTTCATAAGACCACAAAGATCAGTGTGCACAAGATCTAAAATTCCCTTAGAAGTGTAGGACTTACTTGTAAAGCTTGATCTTGTCATCTTTCCCATCTGGCATCCTTGCCATATAGCATTCTTAGGTTTCTGAAGACTCGATAGTCCTCTTACTCGGTGCTTCTTACTTATTTTGATCAGATTATCAAAATTTACATGACAAAACCTTTTATGCTATAACCAGGTATCATCTATCTTTTCATATAAACACTTATTCCGAGTTGAGTCAAGGTGAAATGTGTTACCTTTTGTTTGTGTCCCAGTAGCAACTAACTTTCCATGCTTGTCATGAACTTTGACAATTCCATTTTGAAATTCTATTCGGTAACCTGTGTTGTTTAGCTGTGCTACACTCAACAAATTGTATTTCAAACCTTCAACCCAATAAACATCATTGCATTTTGCATTGTCAAGAAGTGTTATAGATCCTTTACCTCTTACCAGACATGGTGCATCATTACCAAATCTTACAGAGTGCAACCGGTAAGACCTAGAATAACTAAAACAATCATAAACCGGTCACTCACTGAGCTTTCTTCTTAGCTCAATACAATAGTACCATTCGACCCTCATGCATGAATAGGTAAACTATCATCTGATCTTCACAACAGTTAGTTCAATGTGTTTTATAGACAGGCATAAAACACGGAACCATCATATGTTCAACAGGTAATAACAAAGTATCACAAGACAAAAGCATCACACATGACACACATATTTTTCACGTGGAAACCCAACTAGGAAAAACCACGGCGGGGATGAATACCCACAATCTGCTTTTGAACTCTTTAGAAGTCCACTCTGTTAGGAGCCTTGTCTGGTTATAGACATTACAATAGGTTCTGCTAGGAACTGATCCTATTAGGGATCACCCGGTTAAGGGTTAAACCCGGTTGGGGTTACCTTGTTAGAGGATTTCAAGAACTCAATAGCTAAAGGATCTCCAGAGCTCTATAGCTTCTCAGAACTCATTAACTTCGAGTTACCCGATTAAGGTATTTGAATCAAGCCAGTTAAAGCTACCCTATTAAGGGATTCGTATCAAGCCAGTTAAGGCTACCCTGCTAAGGGATTTCACAACTATTGAAGTGGTTAGAGATCAACAGGAATTACAATGATCTGGTAACAGCACTCAATGCTAATGCAGATTCATTTCGACTCCTCTTCACCTTCTGCACATTCACTTTGCAGGTATCTCTTGTCTCCTTTGGTTTTGCAAGAATCACGTATCACTTTCCTTGGATACACACTCACAAGTTTTGCCAACAACCTTAGAACGAAACACAACATCGACCTTATAGGAAACATATAGGTCAGTAGAAAAAACCCTAAACCCTAAACCTGTTAGGTTAAGCAATTCAAGCGGTTTAATAGTGACCGTTGAATCATACTGCATTAAATGAAACAATCTTGAATCAATCTCAATACATTCTCCATCGTCCATTATCCATCGATTTCATGGCGGCTGATAACCCATCATGCGTTATCACAATTTGAAAAACTTCGCACATTCTCGAGGTAGATAGGAATAGTCTTCTTCATGCAAGATCCTTCATGCGGACAAAGCTTATGTGGCAACTCAACCTTTTCTCCATTATACTGCTAACTCATCACACAAAGATCACTGATTGAGTCACATAGGCTTGACGTACTCCAACTGGAAATCCTGAAGTGGAAACTTCCTACCAACCGGTAGTCACACAGTGCTTCCATGTGCCGGTTCATCTTGAACAAACATACCACTTCACTTTGGTATATATACCGGTTCACACATATGCCAGTTCTCTCTTCTCACATATCACATATGCCGGTTCACTTCATATCACATATTGACATCAATGACAACATACAATATCATTATGTCCTTATACTGGTTCACATAATGCCAGCAATCTCCCCCTTTGGCATTGATGGCAATATACAAAGATATCTCTCTGCTTCACATCTTCTCCCCCATTTTCTGTAGATATCTTTTTTGCTTCACTCCTTCTCCCCCTTTGACAACAATGCCAAAGTGGAGGCACAAGCATCCCTGATCCATTATGCTACTCCCCCTGAGGAGTAGCATCCTTTAACACATCAATCAACAAAAAATTGACTTTACAATACCCGACTGATGTGGAACAAATACTTTTAGTTCACCTCCTGAAGGGGTAGTACCCCCAATTCACCTCTTAAATGCACAAATGTAGTCTTTGGAAGAGGCTTGGTGAATATGTCTGCTAACTGCTCCTTACTGGAAACATGTTCCAGTTCAATCTCTTTATTCAGAACCTTTTCCCTTAAGAAGTGATACTTAAGCTCAAAATGCTTGGTTCTAGAATGTAAAACTGGATTCTTTGAAATGTTGATAGCACTTGTGTTATCACAGAATATCCTTACCGGTTCAAATACAGGGATTTTGAAGCCATTTAAAACATGCTTCATCCAGATTGTCTGAGTGCAATTCATGAAAGCTGCAACATACTCTGCTTCCACTGTAGACTGAGAGATACAACTCTGCTTTTTACTCATCCATGAGACCAGTCTATCACCGAGAAAGAAAGCACCACCGGTTGTGCTTTTCTGGTCATCCACATTACCTACCCAATCAGCATTTGTGAACACTTTTAGATTGAAATCATTGTTGTATGGGTACCACAATCCATAGTCAACTATTCCCTTCAGATACCTAAGAATCTGCTTGACTGCAATCAAGTGGGTTTCTCTTGGACTTTTCTAGAACCTTGCAGAAATGCCAACTGCATGTGCAATAGCCAGTCTACTATGCACTACATAATGCAACTTACCAATCATTGATCGATATTCCTTCTCATCAACTAGTGCAGAATCATCCTCTTTTGTCAATTTACAACCGGTCACCATCGGTGTACCAACCAGTTTGCTATCTTCCATGCCAAAAGTCTTCAACACGTCTTTGACATATTTGGATTGAGTGATGAAGATTCCATCTTTCATCTACTGGATCTGTAGTCCAATGAAGAAGTTAATCTCCCCTATGAGTGACATCTCAAACTCTTTCTTTATCTCATCAGCAAACTCATGACTCATCTTGTCATCTCCACCAAAGATAATGTCATCAACAAAAACCTCACAGATCAGGATCTGATCTCCTTCAGACTTCAAGTAGATATTGCTATCTTCACTTGTTCTCTCAAATCCAATCTTCACAAGATGGGAATGTAGGCGATCATACCATGCCTTAGGTGCTTTCTTTAGTCCATATAATGCTGTATGTAGCCTACATACCATGTCATTGTCTTCAGATAGGGCAAACCCATCTGGTTGCTCAATATACACCTCCTCTTCAAGTAAACCATTTAGGAATGAAGATTTTACATCCATTTGATATACTTTGAACCTTTTAAAAGATGCATATGCAAGAAGCATACAAACTCCTTCCAATCTGGCTACAGGAGCAAAGGTTTCTCCATAGTCTTCTCCTTCTTCTTGAGCATATCCTTTGCACACCAATCAGGCTTTATTCCTAATCACTATGACATCCTAATTCAGCTTGTTTCTGAACACCCATTTGGTGCCAATGACATTTTTATGCTCTGGTCTGGGTACCAAGGACCATGTACCATTTTTCTCTATCTGGTCAAGTTCCTCTTCCATTGCCTTGATCCAATCTTCATCTTTATGAGCCTCTTTGAATGATTTAGGCTCAAATTCAGAGATCATACATGATTTTTCTCTGATCTTTCTTCTTGTAAGGATTCATACATGAGGAATGGTCTTGATAGGTTCTTCTTGCTTTTCCTCTTCATCCTCATCTTCATCAGTATTAACATTCACCAGTTCAGGAACACTGTTACTGGTACTCGGTTGAATGACAACTGGTTCCTAGAAGGTTGCAACTAGTTCATTTACAGCTTGCTCCCTACCGGTTTGCTCAATTTTCTCAGAGGATTCATCAACTCTTACATTGATACTTTCCATAATTCTCTGAGTCTTATTATTGTAACACTTGAAAGCTTTACTCTTGGTGGAATATCCTAGGAATATTCCCTCATCACATTTTGCATCAAATTTGCTCTGGTGTTCACTCTTCTTGATGTAGCATTTGCTACCAAACACTCTAAAGTAGCTAACCATAGGTGTCTTACCAGTCCAATACTCATAAGGAGTTTTATCCTTACCTTTCTTGATGAGTACCTAGTTCATTGTGTAGACTGCAGTGCTCACCGCTTCTCTCCAAAAGGTGTGAGGTACCTTTCCTTGAATCAACATGGTTCTAGCTACTTCAACCATAGTCTGTTTATTCCTCTTTGCTAGGCCATTCTTCTATGGAGTCCGGGGGGTAGACAGTTGCCTTTTGATGCCAAATTCTTCACAGTACTTGTTGAATTCACTGGAAATGAATTCCCCTCCTTGATCAGTTCGGAGACACTTGATTCTTTTACCGCTTTCCTTCTCCACTAATGCTCTAAAAGCCTTGAATTTCACAAAGGCTTCAGACTTGTCTTTCAAGAATGTGACCCACATCATTCTTGAGTAGTCATCAGTGAGAATCATGAAGTACCTATCACCCTCCACACTTCTAGTTTTCATAGGACCACATAAATTAGTATGTACAAGATCAAGAAAGTTGTCAGCAGTGAAAGATTTACCTTTAAAGGTTGAGGAAGACATTTTCCCCAATTGACACTCTCTGCATAAGGTATTATCCAGTTTGCTTAGCACCGGCAACCCTCTAACTGCCTTGATCTTACTAGCCTTCACAATGTTATCAAAGTTTACATGGCAAAGTCTCTTATGCCATATCCAGCTATCATCAAGCTTAGCCATAAGACATGTACTTATATTTGCATTTAGATGAAATAGGTTACCTTTGGTCTGCATGCCGGTGGCCACCAATTCACCATCTTTTCCTTTGATTTGGCAAACTACATTCTTGAATTCCAAAGTGAGGCCACTGTCATTTAGCTGGGCAACACTTAGAAGGTTGTGTCTGAGACCATCAACCCAGTACACATTGTCAGCACTACTCTTTCCATTCAGAGAGATGGACCCTTTGCCTTTGACCATGCATGGTGCATCATTGCCAAAGCAAACCACACCACCATCATACTCCTCCAAAGATAGAAACTTGCTCCGGTCACCTATCATATGGTAAGAACAACCACTATCAATGATCTAGTCATTGGAATTATCAAACTGGGAGACAAGAGCCTTCTTGTCTACCACATTTTCCTTTACAGGAACAAACACAATGTCTTCATTCTCTTTATCTTCTGATTCCTCATCTGTGACACCTTCATCAACTGCCACAAAATAGTTTCTTCGGTTTCCTCCTTTGAATTTCCTGAACCTTTCTGGTTTGTCCTTGTTATCACCATTAGGATAGTTTATAGCAATATGTCCTATCCGGTTGCAAGAAAAGCATTTCAAAGGTAGCTTACCTTTGTATTTACCGGTTCCTTTAGGAAGCTTCTTGGCTTGGAGAGCTTCAAATGCCATCAGAATCTCCTCATCATTCATTTCTCTACTCTGACTAGGTTCCCAACTAGTGCTGGCTTCTTTTCCTTTTATGGATGGTATAGCAGAGGCTTTGAATGTTGATTCAGTCTTTTGAACATTGCCATCAAAACTATTTAGCTCATAGGCTATTAACTTGGCTATGATGGAGTCCAAGGATACCTTAGACTTCTATTGATCTTAGCTCCTAGATAGCAACAACCCTTATTGCATAGACCAGCAATAGGGATGTTAGGACTTTGCTTACCATAGTGGAATCTTCTGTTTTACCACCTGCACTCTTGATTTCTCCAACAACTATTTTGATTCTTATTCCATACTATTGAATGGTCTCACCTTCAACCATCTACATATCTTCAAACTTCCCTCTCAGGCTTTCTTCCTTAGCCTATTTTACATGTTCATCACCATCATAGATATTTTCAAGAGCATCCCATACCTCTTTGGGATTTACCTTGTCCTGAACATCAATAAACTCAATGTCGGATAGACTACTGATGAGGGCTTCCATGACTTGCCCATTTTCTTGTATAACTCCAGTGTTGAGCACCCATGCTTCTGATGAATATCTTCATCTTATCTTTCCATATATTGAAATTTTTCCTGTTAAACTTTGGACCTTCCCTCTTCATCATTTGACTGGGATCTTTACCTCAAGTGGTTAAGCTTACAACGCAGAGGACCTAGAGTGCTCTGATACCAATTGATAACTCAATGATGAACCAATAGTACCAAACCAATACTGAGAGGGGGGGGGGGTGAATCAGTACAAACAAAAATATAGTCCAAAACCGGTTTGACAACAAATACTCCAAATGACTAGAAAGCGGTGATACTGGCTGGAACAGAGTGCAACCAGTAAGACCCAGAATAACTAAAACAATCATAAACTGGTCACTCACTGAGCTTTACTCTTAGCTCAATACTATAGTACCATTACACCCTCATGCATGAACATGTAAACTATCATCTGATCTTCACAACAGTTAGTTCAGTATGTTTTATAGACATGCATAAAACACGGAACCCTCATATGTTCAACAGGTAATAACAAAGCATCACAAGACAAAAGTATCACACATGACACATATTTTTCATGTGGAAACCCAATTGGGAAAAACCATGGTGGGGATGAATACCCACAATCTACTATTGAACTCTTTAGAAGTCCTCTCTATTAGGAGCCTTGTCCGGTTAAAGACATAACAATAGGTTCTTCTAGGAACTGATCCTGTTAGGGATCACCCGGTTAAGGGATGGCTACAATACCCAGTTAAGGGTTAAACCCGGTTGGGGTTACCTTGTTAGAGGATTTCAAGAACTCAATAGCTAAAGGATCTCCAGAGCTCTATAGCTTCTCAGAACTCATTAACTTCAAGTTACCCGGTTAAGGGATTTGAATCAAGCCAGTTAAAGCTACCCTGTTAAGGGATTTGTATCAAGCTAGTTAAGGCTACCCTATTAAGGGATTTCATAACTATTGAAATGGTTAGAGATCAACAAGAATTACAATGATCTGGTAACAACACTCAATGCTAATGCAGATCCATTTTGGCTCCTCTTCACCTTCAGCACATTCAGTTTGCAGGTATCTCTTCTCTCCTTTGGTCTGGCAAGAATCACGTATCACTTTCCTTGGATACACACTAACAACTTTTGCCAACAACCTTAGAAAAAAACACAACATCAACCTTATAGGAAACATACAGGTTGGTAGCAAAAACCCTAAACCCTAAACCTGTTAGGTCAAGCAATTCAGGCGGTTCAATCCTGATCGTTGAATCATACTGCATTAAATGAAACAATCTTGAATTGATCTCAATACATTCTCCATCATCCATTATCTGCCGATTTCATGGTGGCTGATAACCCATCATGCATTATCACCGTTTGACAAACTTTGCACATTCCCGAGGTGAATAGGAATAGTCTTCTTCATGCAAGATCCTTCACGCATACAGAGCTTACATGGCAACTCGACCTGTTCTCCATTATACTGCTAACTCATCACACAAAGGTCACCAATTGAGTCACACAGGCTTGAGGTACTCCAACTGGAAATCCTAAAGTGGAAACTTCCTACCAACTGGTAGTCACACAGTGCTTCCATGTGTCGGTTCATCTTGAACAAACATACCACTTCACTTTGGCATATATACTGGTTCACACATATGCCAGTTCTCTCTTCTCACATATCACATATGTCAGTTCACTTCATATCACATATTGACATCAATGACAACATACAATATCATTATGTCCTTATACCGGTCCACATAATGCCAACATTTCTAACATAACAAACTTGTGTTTATCAACTGTCATGTGATGTGAGCATCTACTATCTATGATCCAAGAATCATTAGTATTTATGTGAGATATTAGGGATTTTTCTTCATACCTTTCTTCATCTGATCCATCTTTGATAGCCACATAAACTACTTCCTCTGTATCAGTTTCATCTGATTTCTCATCATTGGATTCCTCATTGGCTATTAAGCATGACTTTCTATCTCTTCTTCTGAAATCTCGGTGTCCTCTGTAATGATTATCTTTCTGTCTATCATGTCGGTAATCTCTCTTCTTAGTAGAATCTTTGTCAGGACAGTTAGAAGCCATATGTCCCATCTTATCACAATTGAAACATTTAAAAGGTAGTTTTCCTTTATACTTACCTTTGCCTCTCGGTAACCTTCTGGCTAAAAGTGCTTCAAACTCTTCTTGCTTTTTGATTTCCTCATACACTTTGTGTACTTGCTCCACTATGATCCCCTTTAGTGTACTTACTCACTCTATCATTGTAATCATCAGATTCACCAATATGAAAAGAACTAAATGCAGATTCAACTTTATTTACCGATGACCCACTGTTATCTAAGTTACTTAACTCAAATGCATTTAGCTTACCAATAGTAGCATCTAAAGAAACTGGCATATTGGGTACAGACCCTAATTCATTGATTGCAGAGACTCGGATTGCATAAGCTGGTAGAAGGATTCTTAACAACTTACTTGTTATATCCTTTTCTTCAATAGTTCCACCAGCTCCTTTGATTTGATTGACAATCTCCTTTAGTCTTGTACTGTACTGGGTTATGTTCTCACCTTTATTCATCCTCATAGATTCAAGTTGTCCTCTTAGACTATCCACTTTTTCTCTTTGAACATGTTCATCTCCACCATACATAGATATGAGCTTGTCCCACATTGCCTTTGCATCATTGCAGCCTTCTAGATCATTAAACTCTGAATCGATCAATGCAGATGTTATTTCAATCATTGCTTGAATATGTTCTTGCTTTGCCTTTATTTCTTCCATTGTCAATGGATAGGTGCTCGATGTGATGAAATCATTCTTTAGATAATATACAACATATTCTCCAACTCTTAATAGGTGCATCTTCATCCTTTTCTACCATGTAGAGAAACTTGACTTGTTTAGCATCTGTCCATCCCTCTTATACATCTTTGGATCTTTGCCTCAAGTACCTTTAAACTTTTTCTTCTGGAGTCCAAAGCTATAATACCAATTGATAGTTCTGATACTTAATGTTAAGTATAGATGCCAAACTAATAAGATGAGAGGGGGGGGTGAATCATACAAACTTAATCTTCCATAAAAACAACAGATTCAACCTCGGTAACCTATACTTCAGTAATATAACCAAAACTGCTATACATGCAAACTCAAAAGCATATAAACATCATAACACTCATAACACTAGATTTAACGTGGAAACCCAAATAGGGAAAAACTACTGTGGGATTTCGGACCCACTAAGAAATATACTCTTCTAGAGTATGCTCGGTTAAAAGCAAATCCTGTTAAAGATTACAAACACATTGCTAGATGTGACCTAGTTAAAGGATTTCCCTTAGATCTGTTAGGATCTTCACCTTGTTAGAGGTGACCTTGTTAAAGGATTTCAAACACTCAATCAGAATGTCACCTTGCTAGAGGGTTTTAAAAATAAGACTATTAAGTCCACTTGGTTAAGAGATTTTCTGTCACTTTACAAAATAACAGTAATAAAAATCTATCTGCAACTTCACATCTAAAATGCTAAAGAAGATTCTTATTTGCCCAATACAATATAGGACTTATCTTGTCCATCTGCTGGGCTCTATACTCTATTATTCAAATAGGTCTTCAAGCTTTTGTGCTCGGTAATCACTATGTAGCATCCCTGTGCATACACTTGCCCGCATGCATTCTTTATTAACAATTCCTTATTTATAAACAATTCACCAACCACTTAATCTCCATGATCACATTTCCCATGATCAATCATAGCCATCAGATCTTCAAACTTTGACCAGGTTCAATGTATCCTTCGATCTTAAAATGTTTTACCCTGCCTTGGAACTTGTGCTAGGGTATTGCAGTTCAATTTGAGCTGTAGGTCTTCCTGCCGATTTTCCTTTGCCATAGATTCTTTAACAAACTTCATTCATGGCATACCAATCATTTAATCATAGCCATCTCATCAACTTCCTTCATTAAATAATGCTTTTTTTCATTAAATGCATTCTGTTATTACTCAGTTGCAACTCGGTAAATACTAAACTTCACTCGGTAGACATTCCACCTTCATTAACCGATAGCGATAACCTTAGGGTTTACCGACTAGGTTCCTTAGGGTTTTACCGACTAGGTTCTTTGCTCGGTAACATAGTATAGTATTAACCTTACAATCAATAACATATGTATGATGTCAAAACAATCTAAACATCATGATCTCATCATTGTCTAACTCAGTAATAGTTGCCCATTGAATAACTTATTTCTCCCCTTATTCATCATATTCTTTATGTGTCTTTTACCAACATCTTTATACTCATCAAATCATACTTCTCAAGATATGGCAACATCATACTGAATTATAAAATTAATTTCTTGACATCAATGACAAAATAATAATATTAAGACAGTAAACATCCTTGATTAGTTATATCCATAATCATCAACAACCTTCTCAATATCCTTATTGAAATGCCAACAATCTCTTAGTGTAATTGGAATGCCAACAATCTCTCTTTGTCTGTTATAATGCCAACAAATAACTCACATCCTCTAACATTTGAGTATACAGCTCCTACATCAACATAATTATCTTCTAATTTCCACTCCATGGACCTCTTAGGTTTAGGGATGGAACCTGACAATTGATCCAGTAGGTCTTGATTTAGTTTTATGTCCTCCCCCTTGGTTTTCAGACTTGTTTCATTTGTTTTTTGTTTCCCCTCTTTGTCTCTTTGTAGAACCACTAGATATTTCCATTTTGCAAGCAATTCAACATATTATTTGAAACAATCACAGGGGAATCAATCAGAGCACTTACTTGTTGCCTTCTACTATATCTTCAACCTACCTTAATGTCATTTCCAAGCTCCTATAATTCTAGGTGCAATGTCCTTCTGGATATATTTCTCAGAGAATGTCGTTCCTGTAATAATAAAGGTGTCTTAATTCTGCAAATCAATGTGCCATCTCATCAAAATTTGAATTTTTGTGATGATGTATGATATTGGCTTAACTCCTTCTATCACTATTCTAAATTTGGCACCATCCTAACAATTTAGTGGTATAGATAAATATGGCTACATTAGTAACTGTCTACCTTTTGTGTCATTTCGGCTTGAGATATACCGACAAGTAACTGTTAACTTATTTTTTGATCTTCAACTATTTATGTTGATAATGTCTTGGATGATGCCGATCGGTATTACTTTTAGTATCAACATATTTAGTGGTATAGATAAATATGGCTACATTAGTAACTATTTACCTTTTGCATAATTTTGGCTTGAGCTATACCGACAAGTAATCATTAACTTATTTTTTGATCTTCAACTATTTCTGCCAATAATGTCTCGGACGATTCCCATCGGTATTACTTTTAGTATCAGCATATCCAAAGATTGATTTTCGTACTTTATAAGTCATTTTGATAAAGGTCTTATTTATTTTCTCCTTATCGCTGGTCTCTTGCTAAATCAGGATAGTTCTCTCAACATCACTCCATTGATCAAAATAACTTCATCCATCGAGACATTCCTAATGCATTATTCTAACTTTGCAAGCTATCCAGAACATCTCCTAGATTATGTTTATCAGCATTATTTTCATTATCGGTGAAGCAAAAAGGTGTTCTCTTGTCTTCATAAGTTATACCATTAGAGGCTTTATCCTTGAATTCGTCATAAGTCATCTCGACATGTGTATCCCAGTTCATGGTATGTTATCAGAGTAACTAATCAGACTAAAATTCTTCAATGTTTTTGTTTTCGGTCTACAAACTCCTTTATCAGAATAGTTTTCCCGATATTACTTTATTCCCTCACTATTAGAATATTTTCACTAGTCAGGATGTGCTTGATAGGTTACTCTGACCTAATTGTTGGAATCCAAGAACATAGAGAGGGAAGGGGGGGGGGTGTGGGTGAATCAGTGTTCTACTGGAATGATCAATTTTAACATTATTAAAACATGCATACACCAACCGATATACCAGTACATATAGAATTGAAATAATTAAAGCAACCAATAAGCCAATCATATAAATGAATACCAAAACACACAAAATTATATGTGGAAAACCTCAAAGAGGAAAAACCACGGTGGGATTTGTGACCCACAATATCAATCCACTATCCATATGAAGAGATATTACAAAATATAGGGGCCTACACTTGCAGGAAGGCTTACAGCCTAGAGCATACTGCTTAATCACAAAAGGAGCCTTACTGACTACATATAAATCTAGACTACAATCCAGAAAAAATATTGAACTACAAAGATAGTATCTTCTATGCCTAATACAGTTCTGGTTAAGCTCTGTCTATTCCGATCTGAAACCCTAAACCCTTTACCAGAATACCCCTTTACATAAATATCCTCACATATATAATCTCTCTCATATATTTCACATATATTGTCCTATCAATCCATATTTCAAAATGATCTAACCAACTGACCTATATATCCTTTACAATTCAACATGCCTTATGTTAGCTTACAAAGATAATTATAATATGAATATACATGTTGGCTTAATAACATATATACATGAATATCAAAAATAATTGCCAATGCCGAATCCAAAAGATGTCGGCCTCCAATACTGATAACCTGATTCTAAACCATGTCGGCCTGCATTGTTGTTAACCAAATAATTCCTTCCAACTTGCTCGTGCCAGTGTCGGTGAAGTGTCTATGAAGTGCCTGGTGGTACACAACTAACCCAAAGTATAAAGCCAGAATAATTTTACATGTTGCCATCAATGACAACATATTGAAACCAACCAATTGAGTGTCAATTTACAACAATCTCCCCCTTTGGCATTGATGGCAACACTCATGTGAAAAATGATCATGGTTTCCATCTACCAGTTTCATCTTGAACTTGCTCCCCCTGAGTTGAATATCCATCAATACAAAATACTCCATACCTCCATTATTTTTCACCTATACTCCCCCTAATGTATAAAACTCCCTTTTTATTTTTCACATCTATATCACTCCCCCTTTGACATCAATGCCATCAAAAATACCAAACCCTTCTTTGATTGATCATTCATGTTCCCTATGACAAAAAACTATTTCTTATCACTACTAACTCAATCTAGGATTCATTTCACATCTCTCTGATCTCTTCAAACACTTATCACTCATTCTAAGCCTCATCAAAACCCAAACAACTCTAACTCAAATCAAGTTTAATGTGTTTGATAAGGTCTCTAAGGTTTGTGGTGTCAAAAGCACAAAAAGTGGGGAAAGTTGTGAAAAGTGCAAAAATGCAACTTTTATTTTTGTAAATGTTACATATGAGTTATTAGCCATCAGTTGAAAAGGGAGTGGTTAAAGTTTGTAACTGTCATATGGGCTTATAAATGCCTAAAGTTGGTCTAGATTGAGTAGACAAGGTGATGCAGAGTGACCAATGGTTCTCCGAGTACTCTTAGGGTTTCTTCATGATGTAGAGCATCATGGGAATCCATCCAAGTGCCTTAGGAACCAGCTGATCCAATTCTTTATTTCAACATATCAATCATTCATTAGAGGCATTTCCCACATAACAACACTCCTTAAGCATAGAATCTGTTGGATCTCAAATCAATAGATTGGATATGTTCTAAGGAAATGCCAACTCCTATCTTCAAACTCTCCAATTGATCTGGCCAACTTGTGGAGTGAACCAATTAAGTTTCTAACTCCCTCACTTTAGGCTCTGTAGGACCTAGGTGGGTATACCTACTCACTAGTTATTTCTTTTCACTAATGATTTTTAAAGAAGATTGAATATTTCACTTTGGTTTGCTCCCTATCTCAGAATGGCATAAGGTCCCAAAATAGAGTGCTACTGATGAGTTCAAGATTGTTGTTGTAGAAGCTATTCGATCTTTATGCTTGAAGTCTATATATTCTTACACAATTTATGTTTCTTATTTGTGTTATCTACTAACCTTAATCTTCCTTACTGATCTCAACTTATTCCCTACTCTCTATCTTCTTTATCAATCCTAGTACTTGAATTAAATTGAAGTGTATTATGTTGGAATCCAATAACACTGAGAGGGGGGACGGGTGAATCAATGTTATATAGGAATGCTTAATTTTAACCTTAAAAACATGCATACACCAACTGGTATACCGGTACATACACAATTGAAATAATTAAAACAACCAATAAGCCAATCACATAAATGAGAACCATAACACACAAAATTATACATGGAAAACCTCAAAGAGGAAAAACCATGATGGGATTTGTGACCCACAATATCAATCCACTGGCCATATGAAGAGATATTACAAAATATGAGGGGTTTGCACTTGCAGGAAGGCTTACAACCTAGAGCACACTACTCAATCACAAAAGGAGCCTCACTAACTACATAAAAATCCAAACTACAATCTGGAGAAGTGTTGAACTACTAAGATAGAATCTTCTATGCCAAAATACAGTTTCGGTTTAAGCTCTATCTATTCCAGTCTGAAACCCTAAACCCTTTACCGGAATAACCCTTACATAAATATCCTCACATACATAATCTCTTTGACATATTTTGCATCTCCTTCCAATTAAATATTCACATCATGATTCCTATCAAATTGACCTATATACCTTATATAGATTATCATGCCTTATGTCGGCTTATAAAGATATATACAATATCAAATTACATGTCGGCCAAATAACATAAATGCTTAAGTATTAAAATAAATTGCCAATGTCAGATCCAAGATATGTTGGCCTCCAGTTCTGAGAACCTTTTCTAAACCATGTCGGCCTGCATTGTCGATAACCAAAGAATTCCTTTTGTCCTGTCGGTGTCAGTGTCGGTATAGTATAAGTGAAGTGCCTGCCGATACACAACTGAACCAAAACATGAAGCCGAAACACAATATCATGTTGCCATCAATGACAACATAGTGAAACCAACCAAATCGAGTGTCAATTGCCAACATATAAAATATGACAAAGTAAAGTAGTATTTTGAGTAAATAATTGAGTAATGATCAGTGCATATCCTCTTCTATTGGGTCGCAAAGTCTATGTCTTCCAGGATCCCACATATAACTCGTATGTGACAGTTTTTTAAATCCACCCTTTTGATGAATCTTTCAATTGTCCTACTCCCAAGTGTTTATAAATTGACTTCTTCCACTACAGTTCTCTTAAATGAGTTTAACTTTCCTTCTAAAAGACCAATTAAGCAAGAAATATAAGGAAAAATTATATTTCCACATACAATCTTGTTTTTTAAAATTGAAAATGAAAGCAACCAATTTTCCACACTAAGAAATTTTTAAAGCAACCTTATCTATTCCAGATAATAACATAAGAGAATAGGTTACTGAAACAACATTTTCCACAACATATGTAGAGAAATGCATACACTTGTATTGATTAAAATTCTAAACATGAAAATAGTCTTCTTGCTAATGATATCTTAATATTACAAAACTCCCCTCATACTTATATGAGAGCCAAACAATTTCAAAATAAAAGGGTGGTCCCCTTTGGAAGTCATTAACTAACTAAATGTCTTTTTTATTGTAATTGAGCATAAACAAATTTAGCACCGCTATTTATAGCACTGCCCACCACCCGAACCACAAACAAACCACATATTCCAATTACAAAAGTTGCAGAATAGTGGAAGCTCAGTTGCTCATTATTACCAATCTATTAGTTCCCTCCTCAGTCAACTTGTTATCTTGTTCATTCATCATCCTCTAAAAAGGAGCCAAATCACTATTGATAACCCCAATCCGAAAGACCTCCCAGGATTCATCCAAAAAAATTTCCTGCCTCTTTGTCTCCTCTTTTTATCTTTCAATCTCCACATCATCGGCATCAAAATCTTCTTTGAAATATCAAAAAATAACTGCAGGGTTAAAATAAATATTCAGAACACTAGCCCATTCCTCCTCTAGTTCCATAACCACACTACCAACAACATCTATATCAACATCTCTAATGAAGCCAAAAATTCGCTCAACACACTTCTCCTTGGAAGCTAGAATGTCAATCAAAATTGTGAGCACTACTTCATACACATATTCATCTCACCGATGTCTATCTCTGCTAATAACCTCTTCCACCAGCCCCCTAATCGCCTCTTGTCCCTCATCCGTGTCAATATCAAATAATCTCCTGCACTTCTCCTCCAGTGTTTCCTCTCTACATAAGTAGCTCAACCCAAAATAATGATGCATTGTTTGAATCTGCGATGATCCTCTCCTCGGTCAAAAAATTTAACATACACCTTCCTAAAATATCCTACCTTCCCCTAGAAGTTTCTTGAAATTTCAAGGATTTCTATGAATAATTCAAATCTGACTCCTTCCCAAAAAATCAGAACAACTTCGTGCTGCTAGAAAAACCATTTTAGTCCCATCCTAAAGCTACTCAATATCTAAATTCTACAAACTTCAATCAATGAGTTATATTGTCATGGCACTTTGTACCCATTCCCTCCTATTCCTTGACAAAATTTACTAGTTTCTTCTAGGTGTAAGATTTGTCAAGTACATCCACGTACTATGGACAAAAACCAATCAATGAACTCTGCTGCTAAATCCAAAGAACCATCATTCAATCTTGTTCCTAGAGGAAATTTTGAAGTACACTTGACTATCCAATTCCTTTCTTGATCACACTCTCCTCGTCCCTAAATAGTACATCCCTAAAAGGATGATCCCAATCATTACAATTGTCTTTGATTTGTATCACGTCTCCTTCAACCCCCTTATTAGCAAGGTTTTCATGCTTATTTCCATTCTAAGACTAGTCCCTTTTTGACATGCTTCAGTATTATAGAGTTTATGTCCTCTATATCCTTTGAGATGGACTTAGTACTGATTAAAAAGTTTACTTTGCCTGTTGTTTGCAAGTTACATATTTAGTGTTACATCAAGGCTTGGCGAATTAATTCATTCAAAGGAAGTCAAATTTGGTATATATTGTGATGTTGGCATACAGTCCTAGGATCATTGTAGCTTCCATATAATATTGATTGTCTATGACTATCTTTATGTTTCTTGCAATCATCTCTATATCATCACAATCCAATGGATATGAACTTATTACTTGTTACGATGATCATTATTGCCTTGATGGTGTATTCTTCATCTCAAATTCTATCTTTGTAATGATATGACTTGTATTCGAATGTATTGGCTAATGGTATGGAATAAGTTACTTCTTCTTGATGAATCATTTATTAATCTCTTTACTCCTTAGTGTGATGGATATCTTCAAGGCCTTATCTTTAAGATCTTCCTTCCTTTAGGCATTCCCTTAATATGATGGGGACACATGATATTTTGTCTTGGTGGTGATCATCTCTTGGGTTCAACCCTTATTTACCTTATGAAACCACCTTATTTATAAGACTCGATAGTTTCCTCATTTATTATTCTCTTACTAATATTTAGCTATATTTACTTCTAACAAAATTTACAAACTCCTAAATGCTAATGGTGTCCAAGGATTGTCACTCCTTGTCCACAAATGTACCTTACTGCTTTAGTGGGAATAGTTCAAGAATGGGAACATTAGAAAACTCTTGTATTTCACATGGAATTTCATTTAATGCATCAAAATCCTATAGTTGACCTACATCCCATATATATAGGGCAGTCAACTTGCATAAAAAATTTGCTACATTTTTTTTTGAAATATTGGGGAACATCGGAATTCTGACGAACACCACAAGACAACCGATGAGGTTGTCATACCTATGACATTCTTGTCCTACATCTCATCATCGCACACATGTCGGAATTCCAACGCATCCTCCTTGAAAAAAGAGGAGCATGTCCTACATCTTATTATTGCACACACATCGGAATTCCAACATCTCCTCATCAAAAAAATAGGAGAGTGTCCTACGTCTCATCATCGCACACATGTTGGAATTCCAATGTATCCTCGTCAAAAAAAGAGGAGTGTGTCCTACGTCTCATTGTCACACACACATCAGAATTCCAATGTCTCCTCGTCAAAAAATGAGGAGCATGTCCTACGTCTCATCTTCGCACACATGTCAAAATTCATACATCTCCTCGTCGAAAAAACATGCCACTACTCCATATAAATTTCCGACGTGGAGAAGTCATATTTCCGATGTGCATCCCATTGTTGGAATTTCAGACGAAAAAATAGAGACGAGGATTTTCTCCTGATTTCCTCAGAATTCTGAAATTTTGTTGTCTGAACTCTAACGAATGCTCATTGGAAAATGACCCCAAATGTACTAGTGGGAGGAGGCATGGGAAGTGTTTAGATGTGTAGTGATGAATGGAAACCTGGATCCTTTTCATAGGCTCAAGAACTTAGAGGATTGGTGGATTTCGGAGGCATATATAGAAAAATCTCTTCAGTTTGGGTGAGTATGCAACATCGATCCTCCAGTTCATGAGAGGTTAGGAACTGTTTGAATGTAGGTGTTCATGTGGGCTTTAAAATGTAGCGGCTACTGAATGCAGAGTATTGATGATAGGATTTGTAAATTGTGTTAAGTGTGTCTTAGAAGGTTGTGTAGTGAATGACAGTGAGGTTGATTATATGTTTAAGTATGTTTGTGTCTGGCTAGGGAAGGATGAAAGGTATTTAAAACTGCTAGTATGAGTCAAGTTGAAATATGTAATGTATTTTTTGAAGCAATATAGGGAGCTATCCCCATTATAGATAGCACTTATCTCAAAAAAAAATATATGTATATAAATTTTAATTTATATAATTAATTCATTTTTGCTCTTCTAAGCCTTTCATCATTCATATTAGATTTTATTTTATTTCAATCAACATTTCCATAAATGAAATAAATATTTTATTTATTAAATTTCTCCCACTTCCTCTATTAAATAAATAAATTTTTATTTGGACAATTAAATCATTTACTTTTGAGTCTATGACACATGACATTTATCTCTTAATCTTCATCTACCAAACCCCTTCATTATTTTATTATTTCTTCTACTTGTTAGCTTATTAGTTAATCATTTTGTGTATGTACCCTTTAATCCTAGCCAACCATCTTAATTCTATCCCTCCATTTTCTAGAAGGTCTTGTATATAACAAGATTCTTTCATCTTCGTTAATCCTAATATGCAATTTAGCAATCTACCAATCTAGAATTGGATCCTACTCTATGCATTCTAGCAATTTTTTTTTGCATCCGTCATATTTCATAGATTCATTGACCATAGATTCTTGTGCATGTGCTTTTCAAAGCATCATTTTTTGAACACAAGGTCTTTGATGATATAAGTGCAATGGAGTAGATTTTACTATATGTGTGTATTTCTTAGTTCATTTGGCTTTGCATTGTGTGGGTATGCAGGTTCTCTATTGACGATGATCAAGTAAGTCCATATCTTGTCTCCTAAATTTTCAGATATATTTTTCTCTATACACCTAAATAGCATTGCACGTTGAAGACAATGGTTAGAATGGTAACACAACCGGTTATTCGCACATTGTGAAATGAGGCCCACAGATGCCTATGTTATATACGACTAGCAAGCAATGACCCTCCTAAGTATTTGTATGCCTGCCACTCAAGATCATCATTAACAGTAATAAGGAATGGTTTCATTGCATTTGCAACAAATAATGAATTATGATCCATCGGGCATCTTCTCAAAAAGGGTGCATGTGATGTCCCCATCCAAATTATAATACAGTAATTATACTTTGTTAATGATCGATAAAAAAACATACAAAACACTGATAATAATTCCATCACAATATACTGCATAGAGATTTAGTTCCTCCCTCTTTGACACTAATTTTTTTTAGTCGATAAATATCTGGATAGGCCAGCACCTTGTATTGCTGCATAGGAAAAAATTACAAGAATAAGAGGTGTCTATATGTTGTTAAAACCTTTGTCAAAGCAAAAATGCCCAAAGACTCCTCATGCAGGTTGTATCCTGAAGATTATAAACTTTTAGCAGAGGTGTCTATGTACCATTATTCCTCTATCACATACATGATAAAACAAATAAAAAGAAACCATTGCATTTCGTCTGCTCAAAGTGAGCATAAGGAACAAAAAGAGAGCCAATATGCTCCATATCTACTATTAATTGCTTAAAGTCCAAATATTACAAAAAAATTTCTAAAACCAAATAATAAGAAACAATAATAGATCGAAACACAGGGAAAGAGAGGGTCAACATTATTCGTCGCTATCAGAGGAGTCAAATATAGTTTCATGCACCATCTCTGTGTAAGGAAAGCAAGTGTGGAAATTCACTTCCCTAATATCAATTTGCAGGGGAAAACAAACTAGTGTTTACAAATTTACAACTTTTACATAATATGGCACAAGCATGAGAATACACAATTAAACAACACAAAGATAGAACACACAGAGTTAACATGGGAAAACCCTTTCGAGAGAAAAACCCACCACCAACAGAAAATAACTTTATTATCAGTATGTTAAATACAATAAAGTTCAGTCTGCAGACTTCCTTTCACTTTGTCAAACAATCATTCTAGATATAACATACAACACTCGGATCACACTGCAATTACAGATCGCCCAATAGCTATCATAATTCGTAACCTTACATTCGGTTCACATTTGGCTTCTAATACCAAACTGGTTGACCATTACATCTGTGTGAGATGGTTAGGAAGTCAAATTGTCTCTTGGTCTGCAATCATGGAAAATCAATCATCTCACATGCATCAACGATTCAGATCGGTTCATATTCATATACGCCGACAGTCTCATCCTTAGTGTTCAAATGTTCACCTTTTTGGATCTTGGTTTGATCTCACATCTGCAATCGTTCTCTGCTCCATCGGCCATCAGTATAGCTTTCAACCGGTAGAGATGATCGCTCGATGATACCTAATCACCGAAGGTGACTCCATCAGGTCATCAACAAAACACATGAAACGTTACCCCGATCTTTGATAACCAAGAGCAGACATCATTGGCTCATCGGAACCAACACTGTGATGTTACCCCGACCTGCATTGTTATCCTGATAACCTAAGGTGGTCTCATTAGGTCATCGACACATGCCCAAAACTGCCCAAAACTGCTATCTCGATAAGCGAAGCACTCTAAGATAAAACAAAGTGGACTCATCGGGACTTCGACATAGCCTTCATCATGTCGACCCGATTGTCGATATCAACTCTATACCCGATTGCCGATATCAACTCTATGCCCGAAGGCAACTTCATCGAGTATCAACGTAACTCCAGACCGGAACCTCCGATAGTCGATGACAACCTAGACCGCCTAAGATAGCTCCATCGGGTCATCGACACAACTCTGATGCAGTCTTCTCGAAAGATGAAGTTATCCCGATAGAAAGGAAGACACCGGTGTAAGTCATACTGGTCAGAAGGTGTTCAAAAACCAAGAAAGTAACACTCTGTTGTTCCATCAGTGTAGGCTACTTCGATCAACCCATATATGTCAAGTGAATTAGAGGCACATTTCCAACACTGTGCAATATGAGCTTTCGCGATCACCGGCAAATCCATTCCGCAGTTCATATGAACCAGACCTGTAGCGATTTCTTCAATGAGCCTCATGTCCTCTAGTATCCAGATTTCACTTAGGTCCAAACCCCAATTATTTCCCTCCTCAATCTGACCATCTTCGGTCACAAAAATATCTTGCCTCCTCTGAAGATTTTTATCATGATCAAACTGCCCCATGTCGAATAAATTTGAGTGCATCATACAATCTACCACATAAAGCACAAAATTCAAATTTAAGTGTCTTTCCAGCCTGTTCTAGATGAAATCCTCCAGTTCCATGGTCTAAATTAACTAGAACTTCCTAACTTCATTCTCTCCCTCACACAAAATGTAATACTGATTAGCCATGGGGATACGTTTCTGATCATCAATATTGTCTAACACCGAGTCAATTTCCCCCAAAAAATAGTGGAGAAAAAGCTTCAAGAACAATAGCTTCATTTTGCGTTTCCCGATCCCCATTTTGATGCACAAAGCCAAAAACATAGAGGTGATATTTGTGTTCACTCGATATCTATGCTTGGCACAAAGAAATGTAGGTCCTGGGGACAACTAAGAGGGGGGTGGGTGAATCAGTTGTCAAATAAATTCAAACCAAAATCCTATTAACCAACTTATTGCTTAATACTGGTAAGACAGTTAATTGTGTCGGTGAACAGTATTAAGAGGAAATGATGTACCGGTAAGAATTAATGCATGAAACATAAACATAAAGTCATCCACAACAAATGACACAAATATTTGTACGTGGAAACCCTGTAAGGGGAAAAACCACGGTGGGAAACCTTACCCACAATCAGATGATACTACTGCAGATAGTAAGTGTACAAGAGGGGTCTACACATGTAGAAAGGCCAACAGCCTAGAGCTCACCACTCAAACACAAATGGGAGTCACACTGACTATAGTTGGATGGTTAAATCCAATGAGAATGTACTGCACAAAATAGCATCTTTGTATGCTGGATTCAGTACCAGTGTAATGCTGATATGCTTCTACAAAAACCTAACTTCACCTTCAAATGATGTCTTCGTGTTTTTCTCTGCTTGATCTTGCATATACCCTTTCTTAAATCTTTTTCACATTCCACACTTGATCTTACAAATAAGATCTTACATTTATACCATACCCTAAGACCAATTTTAGTAGGTTGGCTCTACAAGATATTACAATAAAAACATTTTACAAATAATACAATATCCGATGCAATAACCGATTGAACATGTCGGCTTAATGCATTTACAACAATAATAAATCATCTCCATAGCGTGCCATGCTGATCTAGAAAAGATAAACCTGCCGGTGTAACCCTAGATAACCTGGACCTATTTGCTGGTAAAAGCAAATATGCAAATAAGAATATACCAATGATACTACTTCAAGAAAAAGTGTCCACATGATGTCTTCAACTTTACAAAGTGTCTTCCATGTCATTGCAGGTACCGGTGAACATTATATATCCTACCGGTTAACATTATATCCTGTCGGTTAACCATATATTGGTGATTGTTTGAATAGTTTACTGATTGCCGGTGAACGTTGTTGGATCTCCAAAGTAGGTGTATTTAGTAGGTGTTGACATCAATGACAAAACCATACCAAAATACCAACAATCTCCCCCTTTGGCATTGATGGCAACACAAGATGGAAAAACCATCAAAGTGCCAAAATAGAAATGCCAAGTATAAAAACCAATTCTCCCCCTGGGAGTAATATGTGTTTATACAAAGATTTATTTACAATACCAATCTCAAAAAGATAATGCATTTTTTCATATATTTTTCCTTAAATGTTTTTCCATATATCTCTCCCCCTTTGACATCAAATGCCAAAGTCACAAAAAGGTCAAGTTCATACAAAATACCAATCAATTCAATATACCAACTACTCCCCCTTTGAAGTAGCTTCCTCATCAAATACCGGAATAAAAGATTTGTCCATTTAATTCTGCCAGTTGATGACAATCATCAACTGTCTAAGTCTCTACAGGTGGAGGTAAGACTCTGAGCTGATCTCTGAGATACTCAAAAGTTTCCTTAGGCAAAGGTTTTGTAAAAATATCTGCAAGTTGTTCTTTAGTATTCACATAAACTAGTTTTATTTCCTTTTCTTCAACTTTTTCCCTTAGAAAATTCAATTTGATAGAAAAATGTTTTGTTTTAGAATGTAATACTGGATTCTTAGATATATCAATTGCTGCAGTGTTATCACAATATATAGTAATAGGTTCCTTGCATTTTACCTTTATGTCTTTCAACATTTGCTTAAGCCAGAGTACCTGTGTACAATTTGTTGCTGCTACAACATATTCTGATTCTACTGTTGATAAAGATGTACAACTCTATTTCTTACTTAACCAAGAAACTAATATCTTTCCAAGAAAGAATGCTCCTCCAGTGGTGCTCTTTCTATCATCCACATTTCCTACCCAATTTGCATCTGTGTATGCATATAGATCAAAATTTTCATCTTTAGGATACCATAATCCAAGATTTGTTGTGCCTTGTAAGTACCGAAAAATCCTTTTTACTGCTGATTCATGATTTTCCTTGGGATTACTCTGAAATCTAGAAACTATACATACTGCATTCATAATATCAGGTCTGGCTTGTGTCAAATACAGTAAACCTCCTATCATAGATTTGTATCTAGTTGGATTAACAGGTGTAGATTCATCCCTTTGAGATAATTTGTCATTTGTAGTCATAGGTGTGCTTACCGGTTTAGAGTTCTCCATCCCAAATTTCTTGAGTAGTTCTTTCAAGTACTTAGATTGACTCAAAAATATGCCTTTATCAGTCTGTAAAATCTACAATCCTAAAAAGAATTTTATTTCTCCAATCATAGACATTTCAAATTCATGCTGCATTTTAAGAGAAAATTCTTTGCATAATCCATCTTCTCCTCCATAGATTATATCACCAACAAATACTTCCATAATCAAAATGTCATCATTAGTTACTTTGTAATATAAATTGCTATCTGCATTTCCTTTAGTAAAACCAATGTTTAAAAGATATTTATCCAATCTTGCATACCAGGCTCTTGGAGCTTGCTTTAGTCCATACAGAGCTTTTCTTAATCTGCAAACCATATCATTGTTATCTATCAAAGAAAATCCATCAGGCTGTTCAATATAGACTTCCTCTTCAAGTTATCCATTCAAAAATGCACATTTAATATCCATTTGATAAACTTTGTAATCCTTGTGAGCTACAAAGGCCAAGAATAATCTAATTGCCTGAATTCTGGCTACCGGTGCAAAGGTTTCATTGTAATCAACTCCTTCTTTCTAAGAATATCCCTTACACACTAGTCTTGCTTTATTCCTGACAACCTTACCATCTTCATTGAGTTTGTTTCTAAATACCCATTTGGTTCCAATTACATTTTTATTTTCAGGTCGGGGAACTAATGTCCAAGTATTATTTTTCTCAATTCGTCCTAATTCTTCTTCCATAGCTTTAATCCAAAATTTATCTTCACATGCCTCATTGATAGATAATGGTTCAATTTGAGAAATAAGACATACCTCTTCATTTGCCAAACTTCCTCTTGTCATGACTCCTTTAAATTTGCTTCCAATTATCTGATCTTCAGAATGATTCAGTCTTACATACCAGGGTGTCTTAGTCTGTTGTTGTTCTTCAATTACTATGGTATCTTCTGATGATACCAGAGTAACTGGATCATCATTCTGTACTGGTGGATTTACTGTTGGTTCATTTGTCATAATTTCTATTACCGGTTCAGAGTCCATATACCTTGAAGTTCCTCAGAATTGTTCATCAATTTTTACAATTGTACTCTCAACAATTTTCTGTAATCTTTTATTAAAGCATCTATAAGCTTTACTCTTAGATGAATAACCAAGAAATATTCCTTCATCACTTCTAGGATCAAACTTGCCAATATACTCATCTCTTCTAAAATAACATTTACTTCCAAAAAATCTGAAATACTTAAGAGTAGGAGTATTACCAAACCATAGTTCATGAGGGGTCTTACCGGTTTCACCTTTGATGTGAACTTTGTTGAATGTATAGACAACAGTGCTTACTGCCTCTCTCCAGTACACGTGGTAGATTTGCTTCTGATAACATACTTCTTGCTGCATCCAAAATAGTTCTATTTTTCCTCTCAACAACTCCATTCTATTCTGGTGTCCAAGGCACTGATAACTGTCTTTTGATTCCATTCACTTCACAGAATGTATTAAAATCTCTAGATGTGAATTCTCCTCCTTGATCTGATCTTAAACATTTAATTTTCTTACCGGTTTCATTTTCAACCATTGCTTTGAATAGTTTGAACTTCCCAAGTGCTTCTGATTTTTCTCTGAGAAAAGTAACCCAACACATTCTAGAATAATCATCAATAATTAGCATGAAATATCTATCACCTTGTAAACTTTTAGTTCTAGCTAGACCACATAAATCAGTGTGAATTAAATCAAGACCACTATTGGATTTTTCTGGAATACTTTTGAAACTAGCTCTAACCTGTTTTCCAATTTGACATTCCTTGCAAATTGTATTGTGAGGTTTCACAATTTTAGGTAGATCTCTAACTGCCTTAGAAGTACTGATTTTTACCATGCAATCAAAATTTACATGATATAGTCTTTTATGCCATAGCCAACTTTCATCTATATGAGCAATTAAGCATGCCTTTTCACTGTTATTCAAATTAAAGATATTACCTCTAGTCTGATTACCGGTTGTAATTTCCAAACCAGTTCTATTCATGATTTTGCATTTTCCATTTTTAAATTGTAACTCAAAACTTTTTTCAACTAATTGACCAACACTTAAAAGATTATGTTTTGATCCTTCAACATAGTAAACATTGTCAGTGCTATGTTTACCATCAAGAGATATTGAACCCTTACCTTTGATTGAACAGGCTTTGTCATCTCCGAATCTTACTAAACCTCCATTGTATTCTTGAAAGTTCAAGAATTTTCCTTTGTCTCCAGTCATGTGATGTGAGCATCCTGAGTCAATAATCCATTCATCCTTTGATTCAACTTTAGTTGCTAGGGCTTGTTCTACCAGTGGAGCAATAGGTACCGGTTGATCTTCTGTTATAGCAACAAAGACCCATCCATTGTCTACTGGATCCTCATTAGAATCATCAGTCACACCTTCATCAACAATGTAACAAGATTTATCTTTGTTTTTCTTAAATCTGTATCTCTGATATTCAGGATTAGGTTTGTATGTCCTTCTAGCTTCTTCTCTTAGTCTAGCATGTCTATCAGGGCATCTTGAAGCCATATGACCAATCTTATTGCAGTTGAAACATTTAAAGGGTGCTTTACCTTCATACTTACTTCCAATTGGACCTTTTGGCATTTTTCTTGCAAATAGTGCTTCAAGTTCTTCAAGCTCTTCATTCTCCTTCTTGGTTTCTTCAAGTTCTCTTGTATAAAAGGCTCTCCAGTCTTATTTGTCAAAAGATGGAGCAGATGATGTTGATGCTTTGAAGGCCAAATCAGTTTTTATAGTAGCCATAGGACCAAATTCCTCAATTTCAAAAGCTGAAAGTTTTCCAATCAATGTATCCCTAGTTACTGATGTATTAGGCATTGTTCTCAACTCATTAATAGCAGTAACCTTCATTTTATATGCCAGTGGCAATCCTCTTAAGATTTTTGAAACAATCTCATCTTCACTCAAGGTTCCTCCACAACATTTGATACCTAAAACAATTTCATTTACTCTTTCCATAAAAGCAGAAATCCTTTCATCTTCTTCCATTTTTAGATGTTCATACCTGACTCGGAAGCTTTCAATTTTTGCAATTTTGACTATGGAATCACCTTCATTCAGTGTTTCCAAATGATCCCAAATAGCTTTTGTAGTAGATCTATCTGATAATCCCATGATTTGTTGATTTGATAATGCGCTCAAAAGTGCTTCTCTTGCTTTGCAATCATTTTCTTCATCTTTACCTATAGTAATAGGAGTAGGCTGACTAGCTACAACAATAGTATAACTATTCTTAGTAACTTCCTAGATGTCTTTACCAATGCAATTCAGATGTGTCTCCATTCTGATTTTCCATATTCCACAGTTGGTTCCATCAAGTTTAGGACTATCCTTCCTGAAATAATTAGTAGACATTGGATCTCCTCAAGTTGTTAAACTTTTACAAAAAGAGGACTAAGCTCTGATACCAATTATAGGTCCTGAGGACAACTGAGAGGGGGGGGGGTGAATCAATTGTCAAATAAATTCAAACCAAAATCTTATTAAGCAACTTATTGCTTAATACCGATAAGACAGTTAATTGTGTCGGTGAATAGTATTAACAGGAAATGGTGTACCGGTAAGAATTAATGCATGAAACATAAACATAAAGTCATCCACAACACATGACACAAATATTTGTACGTGGAAACCCTGTAAGGGGAAAAACCATGGCGGGAAACCTTACCCACAATCAGATGATACTACTGCAGATAGTAAGTGTACAAGAGGGGTGTGCACATGCAGAAAGGCCAATAGCCTAGAGCTCACTACTCAAACACAAATGGGAGTCACACTGACTATAGTTGGATGGTTAAATCCAATGAGAATGTACTGCACAAAATAGCATCTTCATATGCTGGATTCAGTACTGGTGTAATGCTGATATGCTTCTATAAAAACCTAACTTCACCTTCAAATGATGTCTTCATGTTTTTCTATGCTCGATCTCGCATATACCCTTTCTTAAATATTTTTCGCATTCCACACTTGATCTTACAAATAAGATCTTACATTTATACCATACCCTAAGACCAATTTTAGTAGGTCGGCTCTACAAGATATTACAATAAAAATATTTTACAAATATTACAATATCCGATGCAATAACTAATTGAACATGTCGGCTTAATGCATTTACAATAATAATAAATCATCTCCATAGCGTGCCATGCTGATCTGGAAAAGATAAACCTGCTGGTGTAACCCTAGATAACCTGAACCTATTTGCCGGTAAAAGCAAATATGCAAATAAGAATATACCAATGATATTACTTCAAGAAAAAGTGTCCACATGATGTCTTTGACATTACCAAGTGTCTTCCATGTCATTGCAGGTACCGATGAACATTATATATCATGTCGGTTAACCATATACCGGTGATTGTTTGAACAGTTTACTGATTGCTGGTGAACATTGCTGGATCTCCAAAGTAGGTGTATTTAGCAGGTGTTGACATCAATGACAAAACCATACCAAAATACCAACAAGAAATTCATGCCCTAGCACCTTTTTGATGACATGAAGAACTAGAGGGTGATTTGACTCCAGAACCATCAGCAAATGTTTGTCTAAAATATTCCCAAGAAAAGACATTTGCTACTTTGTGGATTCTAGCATAATAGAAGTGTCCATCACAACAACGTCCAAACTCAAAAAACAATCTTTGACGCTAATTAATGTCAATAAAGAGCACCAATTCATTATTGGAAAGACATGTCTCTTTCAAAATAAGTATCTATTTTAAAGATTCCATCTCTTACTTGCTATGGGGATATTATTAATAACCTGGTATGAATGATTCAATGTAGAAAAATGGAGAACAGGGATGATAGACAGATGAGGAGGGCTCGATCATGGATCTCAACCACCACAACAACATGCATACAATATCCCCTCATTTCTCACCACACTCCACATATCATTTCAAATAGGTATTGGAATGTCAAAAACACATGGTACTCTTCTATTGAGGAACATTGCTAATCTATATTTATGCAAACAATCAGATGAATGTAAACTCTCTTATCCATATGAATATCATATATACAGAACAATTGTTGCAATGCACACATCATTTGCAGGAATTCAGATATAAGGTTCATGTAACTAAATATTGGTTTCAAGAGGCCAATTTTCATAAATAACATTTCTATGGATTTCAAAACAAGGAATAATATCTTATTATCTAAGATGCACTTGTACAAAAAAGACTATAAGGCAGCACACAACTGCATCGATCATTTTCTTCATTCACTAACGCATTAAGCTAAGGACCATCAATATTACTTGATAAAATACATGGATTTTATTCAAACATTTCTACTGAATGAAAGAATAATATGCATCAATATATATATATATATATATATATATATATATATATATATATAAAGCCTCTTATAAGAAATTACACAAGCCTTGAACATTACTAATAAGGAGATAGTACAATGTAAGTAATATCAAAGCACATAGAGGGAGAAAAAACCTGGAAATTTTGGACGTTTTAGTTGACTTCTCAATCCTCCTTCGAAATGAACAACCTGCATGGATAACTAGTGTTAGTGGTAGTCTACAGTGGGAAGTAAATGCAATTCAAGACACATAGAATGAATGTACATGTTCAAATCTGAAATTTCATTTAACATTCAATATAAACTAACACTAAGTAATGCATATTGCAAAATCATGTGTCAGTTAGCCATAGTGTCAAAGCTATGATGAAGATAGTGTACAAATGTGTTTGGTATAAGTGATTAAACATAATACAAATCTAATGTGTCCTAATAAGTAGCAGTGAAAAAGAAAAATATTATTATTCCATGAATAATGAATATAACGAATAATAAAAAAAGTAAACACAAACATAACGAGACCACAATTGTCTCTATGCAACCCATCTTGGGTTTTCCTTCCCCACTTGCAATGCAGCTAGTCCTTTGCCCCTGCAATCATGCAAGCATGTGCATTGACAATCTATCCACATTCAGCTTCTCCAAATCCCATAATTTACAGACTCCTCAATTTCCGGTCGCAACCCTGACGGTTTGCAAAAGATCAATTGCGTGTTATACGCACCCAAAAATCCAACGACTGGACAAACGGTGTGGACATTTTTTATGCCGAGTCCATGTCATCAAGGCCCAAATGATTTCCACATCGTCACTACCCATGTGATGGACATTATTGGCTTCCAAGTTAATGGCTTTTCATGTTATTGACCACACAACATGAAGAGATAAACATTAAATGCATTGTTATTGAACTAACCCTAACAAATTCAAGTCTCCAAGTTATTGTCCCCAATTACCTACATCTTGTAGTATGATATCAGCCATGGGAGACAAATATCTCCCACCACTTTCCCACCCACACAAAAAAGTACTCTGCAGTCTCTTGGTGGTTTGACCGATTGCATGTTGTATGCCCCTCCAAACCAGGCAGCATGACATGTTGTGTGGACATCCTTTCTGGTGAGTCCACATTGTCATAGTCCATGCATGAGCCCACCTGCAATTGGGCATGGGTATGCATGTATGTTATGCATGCCATCAGTATGACACTAATATTTTGGAGCCCGAATAGTTGCATTGTTCGAGGATAAATTGGCTCCAAAACTACACGTCAATAACACAAAAAATTAATAATGCGTAATTTTTGAAAAAGTACAAATCATTAATTGTGATCAGCAGAATTAGCTGGGACTTTGATCTTTAAAATAATTTTGAAAAAATCAATAACATGAGTTTAATAACACCATTTTCAACCTAATTATGTTGATCACTATCAACCATCTCAAGTCTTTTAATAAATTTTGGGTTATTGACTCTTCCTTCCTTTTTCAAGCCAGCTTAGTCGGGGAGTGACTGGAATAAGTGGTAAGAAACTTCATGTTATTGACTTTTCCAAAAATCACAGATAGTTATTTGTGATAGGTAGAACAATATATTTTTAATGTTCCTAGTCATCCAATGATGCATATGTCTATGTCTATGTGTTTGTATTTATGTTTGTGTCATTCTCCATATATATAACATGCAATATAACATTACTTATGTATATATGTATGTTAATGTCTGTGCATGTCCATGTGCATGACATATAGAGAGAGAATGATATATGCATAACTGGCTAAGTAGAGAAATGAAATACTAAAAATATAGGTACCAATAGATTGAATAGGAAGGATAGTCAATTATTTTGGAGCACATAGGCAATGAAAAACATGCATTATATGAGCAACAGTGACAACAAGGGCAAACACGCATTATAAGAGTGACAGTGACATCAAGGGCAGGCATGGGTGTGTGCATGATATATATATACAGAGACTAAAAGACATACAATCACACAAATATACATACATACATATGCATGATTGTATGACTACATAAATAGAGGACTAAAAAACATGACACATTACAACAAGGTTACTAGATAGACTGAATCATTTTTCGTGTCAAGCTTTATGGTTTACTAAGTAGGCCCTTAATATGGGAGTTACTTGTTTGTACCAATGAGGGATTTTGTTGCATAGGTGAGGAGGTGGTCAGAAAGTTTGGTAGTTATGTGTATATATGCATGTTTGTGTGTGTGTGAGTGCATGATATACATAGAGAAAGAATGATAGACACATAAACACATATATGCACATACATATGCATCAACATGATTTTTTTTGTGTCATTTTGTTTCTTAAGTAGCAAAAATTAAAAAACACAACTTTCGTAACCAACATAGGGATTGAAGAGGAATGTTTAATTTATGTATATATGTATGTTTATGTGTGTGTACATGATATATAGAGAGAGAATGACAGGCATAGACACACATATACACCAACATATGCATAGTTGGCTAGCTAGAGGAACATAACACTTACAAATATGAGGCATTGCAACAATTTCAAAGTTATACAAAGCCAATATAAAAACAAAATAACATGTTGGACCCTATCATACAACCTTTTTACGAATAAAACAACATCATTCTATTTGGTTAGCACAAGGAAACAAAAGACACTTTAAAAAAAAAAAGAATTTTAACATACAGAAAACGAAAAAAAATGGCATTTCATCTTTCACAAGTCCGCTCAGTATGGAAAATTGGCACATGTGATTAGGCAATTATACACACCTTTATACTCTTCTTCACCCAGACACCAGACAAACATGCACGCTTGACATCCTCACACCTCCACTTCAATGCTGTAAATTGCAAACGAATTTCATAGTGAACAAAGTAAATGCTAGAAAACAAAAGAATGTCATCTTATCCATTAGGGTTTCAACTACTTTCACAGAACATGAAATTCACTGTGAACATGGTAAGGTAAATGTTAAAAAATGTCGTGTTATGTGTTATGGTTTAAACTATTTTTGCACAACGTGAGTGTTACTCGAAAATATTTCGCACAACTTGAGTAATACTCATGTTATATGTTAGGGTTTGAACTTACCGCTATCACCAAACCCAAATTGCCAATCTCGACACCTCCTACCCAGACCTACACTACAATACCTCCTCCTGCACATGAAAAACACTTGTGTTAGAAAATGATAACAATAATTTCTTACAATTCTCCTTATTGTTATGTCCAAGTTTGTCCTCACCTTCATAAATACCTCCACTAGATGCATAGGTCCCTCACTTTGTGATTCAATGACTTCCTAATTCAATCAAGGACATTCAACCTGAATGATCAAGATGATCTTGAAATCCCTTGTGACACAACGTTCATATCGTGGATGCAACATGCGTACAAAAATAGTTCAAAAATGTCAAATGACCATCTTATTGATATTGAATACAATGTACCATTGAGAGGGGGGTGAATTAGTGGTTCCTAAATTATTTTCCCTTTTAAAGCAACCTTAGAATACTGATTGTTATCCTAAGCACTAAACAATCAAATCGGTAAGGCAAATGAGGATACCAAAGGAGACAATCACACAAATGCAACCCACAACGTTGGATGTACGAGGAAAAACCAATATGGGAAAAACCTCAGTGAGAAATGTTGCTAGAGACTACTGCTCCAATCCAGCCTCACAAGTGAAACACTGAATTACAAAGATTTAAGGCACCAACTCAAGGAGCACCAATCCCTGCACCAAGCTCCAACTTGGTGATGTGTAGTGAAATACAATTTTGATACAGTTATAGCTTCTGGTTGTAAATGAGTTCTGCAACTCTTGATCAAATAGGTTTCTATCAATTAACAATCTTCTCTTCTTCACTGGATATCACACTACTAGTTATGAGATTACTCTCTCTGATTATTGGCTACTCTCCCTTCACCCTCAGTTGAACAACACACTATATCACACTTGGATGCCTTATTAGTCATTCACTCCTCACTGGTTAGCTTAACTGTTAGAACTTCAACAATTTACTGGTACTCTATCATTGTTGGTTAAACCATCTCATTGGTTTGCCTGCTCACTCACTCTGCAACTTTCTTAGAATAAACTCTAAGGAAGATGATCCTTCTCTATGCTCAAACTCACTTCACTCTACTTCTTCACATCAAGCATCATCCATTTCTATGTCAAGCTTGTCTATTTATAATCTTGGATTCCCACCTAAAAATGTATTCAAAAATGTTGTTTTAGGTTTTGCCTTCTCCAACTCAAACCCAATTAGATTTGATTCAATCTTCTTTTCCAAGTATATGATCTTCATGAAATTGATCAACACTAGCAAAGATTTGCATTACAATGTGTGTTTTCTAAATCTAGAGGTCTGCACCATGTTTGTCTTCTTTTCTCTGTCATACATCAATAATGACTGTTGTTTCCTTCATCAAATGGCTACGAAGATCAAATCTTCTTGTAGGATCAGTTCAGTCGCTTTTCTAGCTTGCCTTCCTTGAGCTGCAATCCTCTGGCATCCTCCATGACTTGTGAGTTCTTCATAAAAGACAATCATCTTGCTGATTTGTTACGTCGATGCACACTTCACTGACTTTTGAAATACCACTACCTAGCATCTAGCTATCATGCTTGTCGACATCCACCTCTGCTTGGATTCCTATGTTGGTTTTCCATTCTTTGTTGACCAAATTTGAATACTAGCTTAGTTCACCTTACTGGTATGATGAACAAACATCCTTTGTACTAGCAACACATCCTCTCTATTCTACTCATTGAGTGTTGTGCCTTCATAACAAACAAAACAACCTTCATCCCAGTTTGTGCCTTACTAGCAATCCTACTTTACCAATAGATGATGGACGTTATATGTACCGATAGCCTTCCTTCTGTCTACTTACTCACATGTGCATTGTCATCATATGTCTTTCTCTTCTTATACCGGTCACCACTTCTTACTTACCGGTGACCTTGCCAAACCAGCTTGACATCAGTGGCAACTTAATGCCAATAATGTCAACAATCTCCCCCTTTGGTATTGATGTCAACTCAATGCAAGACACTTTATATCGGCAGATTTCTCCCCCTTTGACACAATGACAAAGGGTACTATACATTCCCCCTTTGATCCATACCTAGCTCCCCCTTAGGGTGCTACCAGTGATTACAACTAGTACTGAGATGTGGTTCCAGAGTTATAGATGGTGCTATGAACTCCCCTTGAACCATATAAATCCTTCCTTTCTCGAGTGCATAAGGCAGATGACACAACTCCCAACTTGTGTCTTAGGTACTCAAAGGTTCTTACTGGCAATGGTTTGGTGAAAATGTCTTCTACTTGTTCTCTGGTAGGGACATAGTCCATCTTTACTTCCTATCATTCAACCTTCTCTCTGAGAAAATTATACTTGATGGCTATATGCTGTGTCCTAGAATGCATCACCAGATTCTTTTCTATGTTGATGGCACTCGAATTATCACACCGGATGAGAATAGGATCAGTGATGTCCACTCGTATGTCTTTGAGGGTTTGCTTCATCCAAAGCACCTAAGAGAAGCATGCAACAACATCAATCTATTCTTCTTCAGTAGTTGATAGGGAGACAAAATCCTACTTCTTGCTATGCCATGAGACCAACCGGTCACCTAGGAAGAATGCACCACCACTTGTGCTCTTCCGGTCATCAATGCAACCTGCCCAATCAGCATTAGTGTATGCTTCCAAGATGAATCCCCTTGTTTTAGGGTACCACAATCCATAACTGAGTGTTCCTTGGATGTACCTAAATATTTTTCTTACATCATTCATATGTGACTGCTTAGGTGCATCTTGAAATTTGGCCACCATGCACACTGTTTGTACTATATTCGGTCTAGAAGCAATTAGATACAATAGACTGCCTATCATGGATCTATACAATTTCTGATCCACCACTGGTGATTCATCATTCTTTCTTAATTTACTTCTGGTCACTATGGGGGTGCTTACCGGTTTGCAATCCTCCATTTAAAATTTCTTCAATATATCCTTTGCATACTTGGTTTGTGAGATAAAGATTCCCTTATCTTGCTGTAATATTTACAAACCAAGGAAGTATGTCAATTCACCAATCATTGATATCTCAAATTCTAACTGCATCTGATCAGAAAATTCTTTGCAAAGGGTGTCTTCATTGCCTCCAAAAATAATGTCATCTACATACACAACCATAATGATCATGTGGTTTTCATCTTTCTTTATGTATAAATTGTTGGCAACACTCCCCTTGTTGAATCCTTTCTCCTTTAGGTACTGATCTAATCTTGAATAGCATGCTCTAGGAGCTTTCTTTAAGCCATACAGGGCCTTCTTCAACTAGCACACAAATATTTCATCATCATGTAGCAGAAACCCTTCCGGTTGCTCCATGTACACTTCTTCTTCCAAATTTCCATTTAGGAAGGCAGATTTTACATATCCAATATACTTTATAGCCCTTATAGGCAAAAAAGGATAGAAACATTCTAATTCCTTCTAATCTAGCTACCGGTGCAAATGTTTCTTCAAAGTCAATGCCCTCTACTTGAGAGTATCCTTTGCACACAAGTCTAGCTTTATGCCTAATAATGTTACCTTCTTCATTCATCTTATTCATGTAGACCCATTTAGTGCCAATGATTTTCTTGTCTTCTGGTCTAGGGACTAATTCCCAGGTCTTGTTCTTATCAATCTATTGTAGTTCTTCTTCCATGGCATGCATCCATTCCTTTCTTTTGTTGGCATCATTGAATGTTTTAGGTTTTACTTCAGTCATGAGACTGAAGTTGACTTGTTCATCATTCTAGGTAAGTCTTCTTTTAGTCTGCACACCATCACTCTTATTTCCCAGAATTTTCTCTTCTAGGTGATTCAACTGCACATATGGGTTGGGAGCCTTCTTGGATTCTTCTTCTGGTTCATTATCTAAGTGAGCTTCCTCACCTTTATCACTAGAATCGGCATACTAGTTTACCTGTGATTGACTCCCTTTGTGCATATCCTCATCAAATTTTACATGCACACTCTCAATGACTCTTCTTAGTCTTTTGTTGTAACATTTATAGGCCTTTATATTAGATGAGTAACCAAGGAAGATTCCTTCATCACTCCTAGAGTGAAAACTACCTAGACCATTCATGTCTCTCTTGATAAAGAAATTGCTTCCAAATACTTTGAAGTATTTGACTGATGGCTTTCGGTCATACAAGAACTCATAAGGTGTCATTCTGCTATTTTTTCTTAGTTGAACTTGGTTCAAGTTATATGTAGCACTATTAACAACTTCCTTCCAATATGTGTCTGGAAGACTGACCTCATTTAACATGGTTCTAGCCATCTCCTTGACTATATTGTTCTTCCTTTCTACCACACCATTTTGTTGTGGTGTCCTAGGGGCTGAGTATTGCCTTCTAATTCCACATCTTTCACAATAATCTTCAAACTCATTTGATGTGAACTCTCCACCCCAGTCTGATCTTAGACATTTTAGCTTACACCCACTTTCCTTCTCCACCATCTTCCTAAAGATCTTGAATCTGTCAAATGCTTGTGACTTATCTTGTAGGAAAGTGACCCATGTCATTCTTGAATAATCATCAATAAAGAGCATAAAATATCTTTCACCGACAAGAGCTCTTGTCCTAGTTGGACCGCACAGATCTGTATGTGCAATCTCAAGTGGTCTTGAGGTGTTATGCTCTTATGTCCTAAATCTACCTTAGTCTTCTTTCCTTTCACACATTCATCACAAAATGTTCTTACCGGTTTGATGATGGGTGGAATATTTCTTACACACCCCTTTTTGCTTATTGCAACTAAGTTATCAAAGTTTATGTGGCCTAATCTTTGGTGCCACAACCAACTTTCATCAACCTATCTGAACTTGCATTGGGACTCATATCATTCCTTCAGATTGTAAACATTGCCATATGTTCTCTTCCCTTCTACCACAATCTGACCAATACTCTCTTTCTTTATCTGGAAGCCGGTAGAGTCAAAGGTGAATTTATAACCTTTGTCACACATTTGAATCATACTTAGAAGATTGTGCTTTATGCCTTCCAAAAATATACATAATTTGCTTTCAATTTTCCATCAATATTTAAAGTACCTTTTCCCTTTATTTTTATGGATGAGTTGTCTCTGAATCTTACTGAGCCACCATTCCAGTCTTCAAGTTGGATAAATTTCTTTTTATCACCGTTCATGTGGTTGGAGCAGCCACTGTCTACAACTCATATATTTTTCCTTTTAGCATGTAAAGCAATCTACACTATCAGACTTGATTCTGCCTTTTATTTTTTTTCTTTCTCAACCCATACGGGTTTGGTTTCCTTCTTCTTGTTAGCTTCTATTTGTGCTCCGGTTCTACTACCAATTCTTGATCAAGATTTGTCTTCTTTTGCTTGATCTTCCCATTTTTACAAAACTTTGCTATATGTCCAAACTCTTGACAGTTATAGTATTTTACATTTTCATTTAAAGGTGAATCTTTGAAATTATTGTAGGACACCGGTATATTCTTCCTACATTCAAAACTCCTATGACCAAATCCATTGCACTAATAACATACAACAATCATATCCCATAGTGCATTAAAAGGATTTCTACTTTCATAACTCATAGTGGGCTTATTGGTTAATCTACAGTCAACTATTCTATGCCCAAATTTGTTACACCGGTAATAGTAACCATGAAAGTTTGAAACATACCAGTTAGGTTGACTTGGACCTATAAATGACTACCTCATCAGGGGTCTTCCCTTAATGTTGTTGACTCTAGTGAATCCTTTATGGTCAACTCTTGCATTTCTCCTTGGATTTGCATGTTGGTACAATGAGTGTGGCCTCCAGGTGATTGGAAGAAGTGAACTGTATCTCCTTACCAGATGTGTCTTTTTTGTTTGAACTTTGACCTTCTTCAAATCCTAAGCCATCAGTATCTTTGGATTGCTTTTGTTTGCCCAACATCTTGTCTAAGGCTTCGATGTTGCCTTCATATTTTCTTCTTACTTTTATTTATTCCTTACTTTCTTCAAGCTCCTTTCTGAGCTTCACTATTGCTGCTTCCAGATCTTGATGCTCATTTTCCTTCTTCATCAAATCAGAGGATGTAACTTCACATATCCTCTTGGCTTCTTTCAACTGCAATTTCAAGTCAGCTATAACTTGATTGGATTCATACAAGGATTGCTTCAAGAGACCTTGTTCATCTACATTAGCAAGCTTGAACTTCTTGAGTTCTCTTCTTGTTTTACTCAGCTCCTCAAGAGCACTTATAAGCTCTCCTTCTAGATCCAATTCAGCCTCAATATCTTCTTCCTCATATTCACCAACCGGTTCATCAAGTGCCATAAAGAGATTAACTTTTTTGTCATTCTCATGGTAGTCATCTTCTGATCCACTTTCTTTATCTATGAAATCATCCTCAATAGTGCATAGGTTGTTCTGCTTCCGGAAGCCTGTTCTTTCTTGCTGGTAGACATTTCTTTCTTTATCTTTACCAATAGATCTGCTAAAACCTCTTGACTCATCTCCACCAGTTTCATTATAAGGACCTTTTTCAGCAAAGTGTCCAACTTTACCACAATTGAAAAATTTGAGTGGTAACTTTCCTTTATACTTTCTGGATCCTCTTTTGAGTTTTGTGACAAAGTTTTCTACCTCTGCATCAGAGTCTTCAATGGATCCTTTATGAGAAACTACTTCTTTTCCATTATAGGTGGAGTTGAACGTTGCCTCTTTCCTTAAGGATGCATCACCAATTGTTCTTATTTCATAGGCTATTAGTGAGCCAAATAGCTCATCCATTGTAAAGATCTTCAGATCCTTGGTTTCTGATATGGCAGAAACCTTTGTATTATACTTAGGTGTAAGAGACCTAAGTACCTTCTTGACAAGGATCTCATCTGCAATTTCTTCCCCAAGTCCTTTGATGGTATTCATAGTATCATCGAATCTGTAAAGGTAGTCTACAATCTTTTCTTCATCCTTCATCTTGATGCCTTCAATTTTTCCCCTTAGTGCTTGCAGCTTGGCCTCTTTGACATTTGCATCTCCTTCAAATAACCTTAGCATTTTATCCCAAGTCTCCTTGGCAGATGCACAATGCATTACCTTGACAAATTCATTATCAGACAACCCGCTCAGGATAGCATGTTTAGCCTTTTCATTATTCTCATACTACTTTTTGGCATCAGGATCAGTGGGAGGAACACTAGGGATAGTATACCCATTCTTGATAGACATCCACACATTAAAACCAAGGGAGGAAATATAGGTCTCCATTCTTCTACTCTAGAAGGCATAGTTAGACCCATCAAACATGGGAGCTTTTGATGAGTCAGACTCATTTCTTGCCATTGTGTTCTAAGACCAAAATCTACCCAAGGTTTTTAAACAACTGGGAACCTAGGCTTTGATACCAATTGTTGAACACAATGTACCACTGAGAGGGGGGTGAATTAGTGGTTCCTAAATTCTTTTCCCTTTTAAAGTAACCTTAGAATACTGGTTGTTATCCTAAGCACTAAACAATCAAACCGGTAAGGCAAATGAGGATACCAAAGGAGAAAATCACACAAATGCAACCCACAACACTTGATGTATGAGGAAAACCCAATATGGGAAAAACTTTGGTGAGAAATATTGTTGGAGACTACTACTCCAATCCAGCCTCACAAGTGAAACACTGAATTATGAAGATTTAGGGCACCAACCCAAGGAGCACCAACCCCTACTAATTTAGGGCACCAAACCTTTCACCAAGCTCCAACTTGGTGATGTATAGTAAAATACAATTTTGTTAGAGTTATAGCTTCTAGTTGCAAATGAGTTCTGCAACTCTTGATCAAATAGGTTTCTATCGGTTAACATTGTTCTCTTCTTCATTGGATCTCACACTACCGGTTATGAGATTACTCTCTCTAATTCTTAGCTACTCTTCCTTCACCCTTAGTTTCATAACACACTATATAACACTTGGATACCTTCTTAATTAATCGCTCCCCATTGGTTAGATTAACTATTAGAACTTCAACAGTTTACCCGTACTCTATCACTGTCGGTTAAACCCTCTCACCGGTTTTCCTACTCACTAACTCTACAACTTTCTTAGAATAGATTCTAAGGAAGATTATCCTTCTCTGTGCTCAAACTCGCTTCACTCTCCTTCTTCACATCAAGCATCATCCATTTCTGTCTTGATCTCATCTATTTATAATCTTGGATTCCCACCTAAAACTGCATTCAACAATGCCATGTTAGGTTTTGCCTTCTCCAACTCGAACCCAATCAGATTTGATTCGATATGCTTTTCTAGGGACATGATCTTCATGACATCTATCAACACTAGAGAAGCTTTTCATTCCAATGTGTGTTTTCTAAATCTAGAGGTCTGCACCATGCTTTTCTTCTTTTCTCTGTCATACACCATTAATGTATTTGTTGTTTCCTTCATCAAACAGGTATGAAGATCAAATCTTATTGCAGGATCAATTTAGTCACTTTGCTAGCTTGCCTTCCTTGAGCCGCAATCCTCTGGCATCCTCCGTGACTTGTGGGTTCTTCATAAAATCTGACTTGCTTGCTGATTTGTTATGTCAATCCACACTCCACTGACCTATACAATACCACCACCTAGCATCCACCTATCATGCTTGTTGACATCCACCTTTGCTTGGATTCCTATGTCGGGTTTCCATTCTTTGTCGACCAAGTTTGACTACCGGCTTAGTTCACCTTACCTATATGACCAACAAACATCCTCTGTACCAGCATCACATCCTCTTTGTTCTTCTCTCCAGGTGTTATGCCTTCATAACAAATAAAACAACCTTCATCCCGGTTTGTGCCTAACTGGGAAGTCTGCTTTACTAGCAGATGACATAGGTCATATGTACCGGTAGCCTTCCTTTTGTATGCTTACTCACATGTGCATTGTCATCATATGTCTTTCTCTTCTTATACCAGTCACCACTTCTTACTTACTGGTGACCTTACCAAACCAGTTTGACATCAATGGAAACTCAATGTCAATAATGCCAACAATTGACTCTTTCTACCGGTTTGACATCATATTTTTTTAAATATAATCTTTCAGCATACGTGATGCAGCGCTCGTAACCGCGAGAGCAACAAGGTTTAAATTTTAGCTATATTCATGTAACCGCGAGAAGGGTCGGCAAAGTGGTACCCACGTGGAATCTTTTCCATCGAAACAAAAATGACAACATCATCCACGTCATGGGACACCAAGTTCTGTCCATGTCAACGGTGGGTCCCGAGTACTGGGCTTATGATATTCTATCCGGACGATTGCGATGTACTATTGTATCATGTAGGGGCATACGTTTTGGAGCACGAATAGCTATAGCCTTGGTGCACAAATCCCCAACCATCAAATATTATCCTTTCCATTTGATGATCTTTTAGTTGTGTCATGGCTAGCTTTGTCATCGAAAAAATCCTAAGCTTGATTTACATGTGGGGTCCATTTATTGATGAACTTTGCACATACTTAGTACAAAGATGGGTCTAAAACTCTAGCCTCATTAAGGCATGATAATGTAATGGGAACTCTTGAACATGATTTATACTCTTTAAAGTTAGAATGATCAGATTGAGGGTTTTGTTGGACCTATTTCAATTAATTTTGGTCTTTCTTCTTTCTTCTTTTTATTTTATTTTTTGTTATCTCGAGACCTTATGCTTGAGGATATAAACTGAATGGGGAAAGGAAATTTTGGATGCAACATTTATTTTAAATGGTGATAAGTAATAATAATATACTAACAAGAATACAAATGTTCAAAGTTAGTCTATTTTATTTCACATCATTGGATCTTGCAAACCTAAGCCATTGATTGTAATTTAAATTTATTATTTGCACCCAAATATTTGGGGCCTAAACTTATCTGGTGAGAGTTATGGTCTTTAAATAGACAATTGAAACACTTTGAAGAAGTTGTAAATTCTTCTTTTTAAAAAAAAATTTATAGTTATGAACTATTTCTCTTTCTTTTCTTTTTTCATTTTGAATTTTTAAATATGAACAAGGTTATCTTTAAGGGATTACTTCTACTCACATGATGATGATGAATCCCATGAAGTACTAAAATGTTAATGAATTGAAGGTTGTGAGGATTGTATGTACCTAATTTTTATATGATAATCATTTGTATCATTTTTTATTGTCTATTGTCCTTAGACTCCTACACCCTCTTGTTTATGTGGTTGTATGTATTCTATTGAAGAAATAATTAAATTTCTACTAGAGATTTGTTTCTTCAATGAGATTAGATTTTTTTTTTAGTATAAGAGCAGTGAGAACTAGGGCATGTTGGTATTCTACACTCTAATGAGAATAGTTGATGTTGTCATTGATGGCAACCAACCGGCAATAGGTTTCTACATGCCCGACATCACATATATCATACACCGGCAGACACCGGCAACGACAAGTCCTTACACCGGCATTCAGATTACATCAAAAACAAAGCACACCGACACTCAAGCCGACATGTGACAAGTTTTGTTTATGTGAATTATTTTATAATATAATTATCTTTTGTAAGCTGACATGGTATATTGTAAAAGACTCATATATGTATAAGATCTTATAGATCATTTTGAAGAAAGAATTAAGGATATGTATGGTAGGAGATAATTATTTGCTGGCAGCGAAGGTTTTTGGTTAAGGTATCTATCAGTGCTTAAACCGGTACTGAACCTAGCATTAGAGATGTTGTTTTGAGAAGTACGTTGTATTGGATTTAATATTCCATTTTGTAGTCAGTGAGACTCTTCTTTGAGCAGTGAACTCTAGGCTGTTGGCCTCCCTACATGTGCAGGCCCCTATTGTAAGTAGTATTTATTCATTGGCCAGTGTGTAAATATTGTGGGTCACAAATCCCACTGAGGTTTTTCCCACATTGGGTTTCCTCATTAAAATATCTTGTGTTATGGCATGTTTCTATGTTGTCTCTATTATTTCTGTTTACTACACTATTTTGGGTTGCAAAGTTGCAAATAAGTTTAAATATTTATTTCACCGGTCAGACACTATTTCACTGGTCAGACTAATTCACCCCACCTCTCAGTGTCTGTGGGACTGTCATTGAATCTAACAATTGGTATCAGAGCCTGGTTCTCTATTTGCAAAAGTCTAACAACTTGAGGAAGATTCTGAAACCGGTACAGATGGAGAACTTAAAAAAATAGTTGGAAGGAGCTCTTGGAGATTTTGATGCAGAAAAATTGAAGAATATCAAACTTGAAGATGATCTGAGGACTGCATAGGAATTCATTAAAGGACTTCAGGAGAACCTTGTTATAGCACAAAATAAGAGAAAATAACTTCATGAGAAGATGCAGAATGATGATGATGAAAAGGAAACTCTTAGAGACATTGAAAACAAGTTAAGGCAAGTGAACAGTAACATGAAGAATGAAATGCAAGATATGACTATGAGGCTATGTAAGGATATTGAAGATAGGAAGAAGAATGAAGAAGACATGGTTAGGAGACTTAATGATGTAGGAAATGAAAATCTGAGACTTGATCATGAAAAATGATATGCTAGAGACATACCTGATTCACATGCAACATGATAAGGAGGAGCTTACAAGACAAGTTGGAATTCTGGAAAATGAGGTTGTTACTGCAAATGAACACAAAGACAAATTCAAGAAAAGTTCAGAAAGATTTGATGACATGCTTAAAAGATAGAAACTTGATGGAGATACAAATGGACTTGGATTTGAAAATGGAGAAAGTTTTGGTACTGCAAATAATCAAGATTGAAACAAACCGGTAAGACAACCTAATGCTTATAAATTTAATGGGAAATATTTCAATTGCAACAAGTATGGTCATAGAGAAAACTAGTGTAGATTTAGAAATAATCAGAATACAAACTTACCCACTGATCAATGTTCCAAATGCAACAAAGTTGGTCATAATTCAAAAAATTGCAAAATGAATGTGAAATGCTATGTTTGCGGAAGATTTGGGCATTTATCTAATCAATGCAGATCACAAACCGATCAAGGATATGGAAGGCTATTCAGAGGAATAATGTAACTTGTTATGCATGTAACAAGACTGGACATATTGAAAAATTATGTAGAAGCAAGAATACACTGGCGAACAATGAAGGATCTAGTTTGAAAGGAAAAGAAAAGGTAAATGAAATAAAGAAAGAATTTTCCAAACAATGGATTAAAAATGCAGATCAGAAAATTGATGAATCTATCTCTGCACCAGTAAAATAGAGTAACCCTCCATCGGTAGGAGATTCTTTATCTAACTAAGGAATAATCCTTAGGGGGTATTGCAACAAATTGAAAATCATGCATTTTACCCTCTGTTGATGGTGAGAAGATACATTTCTTCTTTACCGGTAGATGTGTTAAGTTTTCACTTAACCAACAAGCATTTAATGCCATTTTAAAGAACCGTTTTGGCTATAAAGCACCGAAAATACCTCATTTAGACTCACCAAGCATTCAAACATCAGAGAGCGTGAAACTGAGCAAGGGCATTCTAAGGCGAAGCTACGAAGTGACTTTCAGACATTCAGAACTTCAGTTAAGAGGTATTTATCATAATGGCAACCTCATCTTCTATTCCTGAGTTTATTGCAAAACCTATCATTGTTGAAAATGTCAAACACCCTAGACCTGTGTTTAAGATTATCCCCGAGATTGCAAATCAGGATGATTCTGTCAGAGCTTTTTCAAAAATTTTGAAGGGTGTAGCATTTGCAGAAGACCCTAGAATCTACATACATTGCAACATAGAAAACCTAGGGACTGAGGATTTAAAGAAAATATTTATTAAGGTTATTACCGATGAACATAGTGCAATTAAACCTGAACATAAGATTGTGGAAGACTTAGGTTTTGTAGAGCTTCTGAACATTCCTGAATTTCACAAGGAAGTTGTAAGACTTATATTAAGAAGAGTCCATGGAGAGTTCATATGGTTAGATTCAGTTTGGAAAATAACCAAGGAAGCCATTAAGGCAGTTACTGGTTTACCTTCAACTAGTAGTAGGCCTGATAAATCCAAGAAAATGCCTAACAAGGGAGTTATGGAGTTAACCATAGCCACATCTGATAAAAGATCACTTAGAGTGAATAATGTCAAGGATATAAATGTGAAATATGTGAGTATGGTACTAGGATACAAAGCAACACATGCAAATAGACTGAATTTTGTTTCTAGCCTTTGTATTCACAGTGCATATGAGATGGTGAACAATAATGCTAAGATAGATGTTTGTGAATAGCATAAGGATGAACTGATTGATAACTTAAAGAAGATCAAGGGAGACAAGAAAGGTACTTTCCATTTTTGGAACCTTCTAGTATGCTTGATGCTATACTTTACCAAAGAGATACCCAACATAGGTCACAAGGATTTTGGTTATGACATCCCGGTAGGAAAACAAATATAGGAAGCTTTCATTGGTATGGGCACTAACTGTGATAAGAACATTACAGACTATTTCAAAACATTTCAAGCTAAGATGAGAGCAAGAGAGAGACTACCACAGAGCATAATTGACAAGTATGACAAGCAAATATGTTTTGTCATTAAGCGAGATGAAACTTGGATGGAAGCAGTAAGCCCTAGAACTATTTGGGTTACTAAGATGGGTTATGAGGTAGACCTATCTATTCTGGAGACATATGCTAAAGCTCTACTTGATGCACCAAGGGAGCCATCTAAGAAATTCTTTGGTAGTGCAGAAGCCATTGAGAGTAATGTATCTATGCAGAAGAGGACAAAAAGAACAGAAAATTTTATTAGAGATGCCTCCAAGAAGACCCAAGAAATTAAAGAAAATGTCATGAATATCAATGGTATATCAGCAAGTGAGCTTGAAGGACTACAACCTGAAGCACATGTTTCACTGGTTGTAACATCTTCTAATACTGATAGTGGCAAGGCTACAAAGTTTAAGAGAGTGGAAAGGAAAAGTAAAACCTCACCAGTACCTTCTCCTCCTCCTCCTAATAAAACAAGGACACTAAGGAAGAAGCGGCAGGCAGTTAGGGAGCTGCAGAAGAAGCTTACACCTAAGAAGAAATAAACACCGGTTACCCCTACACTGGATGATCTACTGAATGAGATTACACAGGAAGGAAATCTGGTAAATGTGAATAAATGGTATCATTCTTTTGAAGATTCTGACAGGGACATAATAGAAGAAAGCATTATTCTACATTTAGATATTTACAAGAAAGTTTTGATTGAGGTTGTGGATGTTTTACCTAATGATCCCTATCTGAGACTTGAGGATAAAAGGCTATCTATGATGGAACTAGACAAGAAGTTGAAAGTTGAATCACTTTTGGCTATTCTAGAGAAAAGATATTTGAGCTTATTTCTAAAGCTAATTGGTCAGTATTTGTTAGTGGAAACCAGAAAGTAAGCCTGATGGCTGGAAGGGTTAAGGAAATAATAGATGAGACTGCAGATAAATGGGACATATTTTTTGTTGAGAAGGAAAAGCAAGAGGAAATAAATAAACCAAAAGTGGAAAAGACATTCAAGGTATATCAAAAAGACAAGGGAAAAGGTAAAATATGTGGTGTACCTTTTATAAAAGTAACAGATAACATCTCTCCACCGACTCAGGACACCCCTCCTTTAACTTCAACATCACCGGTTCATACAACTAATCCATCGGATATAGATACTGAAGGAATAACTCATGATGATACTAACCCGAAGTCAGAAATACTCTTTACTATGAATGTGGATACACAAAATATAAACATTGTTGTAGACAAAGAGATCGCAGGGGTTAAGGTAGATGATCTCAAAGACAACAAGGTCTCTGAGATACTGGCACACATAGTAGACTCTCAGGAGACTAAGATACTGACACAAACTATTGATTCTCATAACACTAAGGTACCAGCTCAAGCCGAGCAACCAGAGACTGAGAAACCAACAAAGGACAAGACACTTAGCATAGGGCCACTGAAATCTGAGAAACCGGCAGTGGTACAGACATAGAAACAATCTAAGGCAAAGGTTCATGTTGAGTCTGAGGCATCGATAGTTACAGAGGTGCTTAATCAAACTGAGAAACCATCAAAAGTAGAGGTACAAACATAGACATATTTACCAGAAGAAAATATAAGTAAAGTGGATGCATCTGATAGAAATAAAGAGGATATAGTGAAGGTAATTGGTCAGACATTTGTTGAGAAGAAACCCACAGGAGAACCAAGCACATCTACAAGTGAATTAAGACCTACTAACATAACAGAGGTTCTATTGGATTCCATTAAGAGGATTATAGATTGCAATGACTTAACATTTAAGGCAATTGGTAACACCTTACCTATCCTGAAGATAATTGCCCCAAATTGTAAGATAGATCACATTAATGATTCTTTAGGGAAATTGGACACATTGTCCAAATTCATTGTTGATAATGTATTAACCATAGATAAGGTGAATGAGGATACCATTAAGGAGAGAGTTGAAAAAGAGAAAAATACTTTCTTTGAGAACACCATAAAGAAATGTACCGATCACTTGGATACACTTTTACCGGTACTTAATTCTATAATTTTGGAGTATAAGGAGTTATATAGAGAAGCATGTAAACCTCACTATTTGACAAAGGACATTGATGAGGAGATCAAAAAGACACAAAAAGAAATTGATGACATTGCGGATAATATAATAGGTTCATCTGGACTTATATCATTTTTTGAGCAGGAAATGACAATTTTTAAGGAGAAGTTGGAGAAACTTGAGAAAGAGAAGGCAAGGATAAGGTCCAATGCCTAGGAACTCAAAAGTAAACTTGGTCCAAAATTGGACAATCTTATTACTCAGAGAGTCAAATTATCTAAGGCAATAGTACAAGGAGAGCGATCACCGGAGAACCAAATGCACTATCTCACCGGTATGATCCAACAGACTAAGGCAACTCTAAATGATAGCAACAAGTTTATGCAGAGTTTAAATCTAGTTTTGGCAAACATCTTTCAGATAGTAACCAACCAGTTACAGACCTTGAGGTATCATTTTTGCACTCTTTTGATTATTTATGACATCCTTTTTCATTGATGTCAAAGGGGGAGTAGTGGAGAGGAAAATGCATGTATAGAGGAGATCACTTTCTCAGAGGGAGCATATCTTTTTGGATTTCAGTTTTGAGATAACAGTTTTGGATTTTCTCATGAGTGTTGCCGTCAATGCCAAAGGGAGAGATTGTTGGCATTCTACAATCTAATGAGAATAGTTGATGTTGTCATTGATGGAAACCAACTGGCAACCAACCGGCAATAGGTTTCTACATGCTCAACATCATATATCATACACCGGTAGACACCGACACCGGCAGGCTCTTACACCGGCATTCAGATTACATCGGCAACAAAGCACACCGACACTCAAGTATGTGAATTATTTTATAAATATAATTATATTTTGTATGCCGACATGGTATACTGTAAAAGACTCATATATGTATGAGATCTTATAGATCATTTTGAAGTATGAACTAAGGATATGTATGGTAGGAGATAATTGTTTAGTGGCAGTGAAGGTTTTTGGTTAAGGTATCTATCTGAGCTTAAACCAGTACTGAACCTGGCATTAGAGATGTTTTTTTGAGCATTAGATTGTATTGGATTTAATAATTCATTTTGTAGTCAGTGAGACTCTTCTTTGAGAAGTGAGCTCTAGGCTGTTGGCCTCCTTGCATGTGCAGGCCCCTATTGTAAGTAGTATTTATTCATTGGCTAGTGAGTAAATATTGTGGGTCACAAATCCCACTGAGGTTTTTCCCACACTGGGTTTCCTTGTTAAAATATCTTGTGTTATGGTGTGTTTCTATGTCGTCTCTATTATTTCTATTTAATGCATTAATTCTTATTTACTAGTACACTATTTTGGGTTGCAAAGTTACAAATAAGTTTAAATATTTATTTCACCGATCAGACACTGATTCACCCCCCCCTCTCAGTGTTTGGGGGACTGTCATTGAATCTAACAAGGCACTGAACCTTTACATAGCATGAAATATCAACAACACCATTACATCACTAGAAAAACACAAAAATAGTTAAAAGATAAAGTCTTTTAGAACCAAAAAACAACAAGAGTTCAAACCAACAAAACACGAGGGACACCAGCCCAACCAAAGACAAGAAAAACAAGACCTAGGGGGTTGACTTACGAACCCCTGTCATATCTATGAACCTGTTTCATTCATTAAAGATGAACTTATATAGTTCCATGGACTCCTCCTTATCAACATCATTGTCTCCAATACGCTCTCTTAGGAGGGAGAGAGTCAAAGCCGAGTTGTGAAGAACCTGCTAGAAAAATTTGTTAACACTGATAATGTACGTATCACGAACCTCCATCCTTTGTTTCAATTCTTTAACCTCATCAATGATGGCCTTCACATCCAAGAGTGGCACTAGGATTTCAATCTTCTTCATGATCATCATGACCTCTATAATGATACTCTAGATTTTCTCCATGGTAGGGATCCCCTGGGGGATTTCAGACTCTGCAACACTACCCTCCCTATTCTTCTCTTGGTTATGCATAGTCTCCGCATCCAGATGCACTTTGTCCTCCTTGGTAATCTCAACCGTCTTTAGCACATCCTCAGCAGGGGCACTAACCACTTGGGCTCCCATATCCTCCAAGCCCAACATTTTCATGACCTCCTCCAGGTCCACCAGGTTGATCGAGACCTTAGGTTCCCTTTCCAACTTTGCATTTCCAACATCCATAGGGGGCCCAGAAGTGTCCACATTCTTAAGATCTTCCCCCTCCTTGTCATCAATACGTTCCTCCCCAACATTAGAGACATTGGGTTTTCACTTTTTTCTTCGAGGATCCCTTAGATGCAAGTCTGTGAGATCTTCTCCTTCCTTCCATGTCTAGAGAGGGGTTTCCCTTCTCCATATCATCTGATGAGGAGTTTTCATTAATGATAATTCTTTTTCTCTTTGCTGGAGGTTTCCCTTTGCCCTTGGGGGGAGTATGAAACTTATCTTTACTAGTGGAAGAAGAGGGCACAAAGTGGGTAATTTCAGTGATAGAAACAGAGGGGGCAAATTGGGCGAACGCAAGGGCATTCTGTGTGAATTGGAAAAACCTAGGAAAAGAAAGGCCAGAAGAGAAGGATGTGAAAGGGTTTGGAGTCATAGGAGAGGGTTGAACCAACATGAGGTTCCTAGGTAGGAAGAGAGATTGATGGAAATTATACAACCTATAAATAAGGCCTTGGTGAAGCGGAATAGGTGGCTTGTCCCCATTCTTGGGGTCTAGGGCTTCTCTAATAGAAGTTTCCAAAGAATGCAATAAGAAGAAAGGTAAACAAAACATGTCATTATTGTGGAAGTGATTGAGTAGAGGAAGGTGGTAGTAATAAAATACCTTGAAGCAGCCTTCAAACATAAAGTATTTTATTACCATTAGGCAGATTTGGTTCCAAGGGTGCTTCAATTATTCACGAGCAAAACCACCCTATAGTTTCACTGACTCCTCCTTGTTTCTGAAGAAACGTTTCATACCTTCACTATTAGACACATGGCTAGTCCTCTTCCACCTTCTCCCTTCCAGTGAGAGACCCATCACTTGAGAAATTGATTCCTCTTAAACCTCAAAAGAAACACCCCCAATCGTGGCCCTTCTCCTAGACCAAGAGGCCACAAATTGAACCGAGAGTTTCTCATCAGGGCCTATAAGGTGCTCCATAAAATCAGAAACCCCACCTTCCACACAATAATTCTAGACCAGAGAATAATTCTTAAAATCATCTAGATTATAAGGTTTGTAATGCACTCTATCACCCCCATAGCCAAGTCAGAGAGCTCTTGTTTAGTAGAAGACATAAGCAAAGACATGCACTGAATGTTGAGGATGTAGCTTTTAGAGGAACTATAATTAACAATTTCAAAAGGGTCGGATAAATTAAACCTGAGGCAACTAACAAGCCATCAAAAACATGAATTATTTCCATTAATGACCTTGGAAATAGGGAACTTGTGAGAGTAACTAATCATAACAAGAGACTGGACCTTAGGTACATAGGAAATTATCTTGTAATCAAAGTTAGTTCAATTAATGATACCAGTGGCATGTGGCTTTTCCATACGACAGGCCTTGAAAACAATCTAGTGAGGCCAATATCCTAACATGTCATCACCCTTCTAGTTCATCATGAGGAGATGACCCCAAAAAGCATACCCAAAAATCATTTCCACGTACACCTCACCTTGGGTGGCCATGTTGACAGTACTCAGCATATTCACCTATTGAATATTCCATCTCATCCAAATGTTGGCGGTAGTCATCAGCATATTTGTTGGTGTAAATAAATATTCATCATGGATATTATTACACTTTACTTAAGTTAACTTAGGATAATGCATCTCATTGTAGTTTGGATATGAGACACTTAGGGAAGTGTACACATAGGGATATAGCTTGTAGGAGAAATTCCACCTTTTGTGGTCTTATTTTGCTATTATACTCCACATTCGGTGGGTCATCCACCTCTTGTGGAATATTATATTATTTCTCCTACCCCTAGTATTTCTTACCTACCCTTGTTTTTCATTGAGCCACATGTCATGATTGTGTGCTCGTATATCCATATGGCCTTGCCTACATAAGCAGGCTCATATTCATTGTATTGGTTAATCCAAGTTGATCATTTGTATATTGATGAGAATATAGTTTGTTCTTGTCATTCTATTGTCTCTCTTTATGCTTTTCATTCTACCCTTGATCTTGGCAAAATCTCACATGGTATCAGAGCTATTGGGGCTTCATTGATTGGTTTTGGGAGACATCTTGGAAGGCTTCTATTTTTAGATCTGAGGTACTAGACATTTTGGAGGTATCCTAGAGTGTTTGCGACCTCACCATTGCGTCCGAGAGGCCATTTCCATAAAAATCGAGTATAAACTTCACCTATTTTGGCGAAAGTCAAATTTTGGGTTTTGGAGAAATTTTTGCCCAATTCGAGTGATATGGTACAGAATTTTCGGATTTTTTCAAAAAAAAGAATTTTAAAAAACAATTTTCGAGTTGAAATTTTTTTTTTGAAAAAAAATAAAAATAAAAAAAAAAAGAATTTGAATTATTTTGGGGGGGGGTCCGTACCTTCTACCCAGTCAGCAACACATAGTCAGCCTGGTTTAGGGGTGCAACAGTCATTTTGATGGTCAGACGACCATCAAATTTAGCATAGTGTTTTGTTGACGTCAGCATTTTTTGAAAATTTTAGACCCCTCTCCGTTGAGCAGTTTGGATTTTTGGGTCAACTTTGGAGGCTCATAACTTGCTCAATTTTACTCCTTTTTGGGTGCAATTTTGTTTTATTTGGGCTCATTTTTTGTGCTCTTCATAGTGGTGTGGTTATTTTTTCTGATTTTAGTGCACAACTGTTTCTGAATTTTTGGATTCTCTCAGCTATACTTGTCCAATCCTCAATTTTGCAACTTCAAAGGCTTTGTTTGGGCTCATATAACCTCCTTTTTAGGTGCCCTTTTTTTTAAAGTACATAATTCTTTGTCTACTTTCATTATATATGATTAGTTTTCAAATATTTGGGGGGTTCTTTGATTGAGTGAATTTGGGGGGGTGTCTTATGTGATTATGCCTCTCTTTCCTTGTGCTCTTTCATTTTTGTTGCAATGAGTCCTCATAAATTTCCACCTTTAACTCCACAAAAATATGCATCTTGGAAAATTAAAGCATGGAGTAAATTAATGGAAAAAAGGTCTCATGCATTAAATAGATGGAACTATAGTAGCACCACCTGATCCTAATACTAATCTATGTATCAGATGACCTCATCTTTTATATTGAGAAGTGTTCTACAATTAAAGAGGCTTGGGATATATTTGAGAAATTGTATGGTCAAGTTGATGAAATCAGAGGTTACAAGATTGACAATGAGCTCACCAACTTGGATCCCAAGAATTTTGATACAATCCAAGATTATGTCACCAAAGCAAATGAGCTACGAGAAAAGCTTAAGGATTGTAGAATTGACAAAAATGATGCTCAGTTGATATTCAACTTGTTGGACAAGCTTGCACCAAAATATGCAGTATTTGTTTCTAGCTTCCAAACTCATCGTTTGACAGTGGGGAGCTCCTACACTATGCCTTCATTTGATGCTTTCACATAAATTTTGATGTTGGAACAATCTAAGTTGTTGAACATGGGGCTTCTCAAGTCTTCAAATTCCAAGGCTTTGGTGGCTAATCAAGGGAATCAAGGAGGTCAAGGCAAAGATTACAACAACAAGAAGAAGCAATCTAAGTCAAAGCCACAATAGGGAAAAGGGCAATCATCCTCTCCATCACAAGGTGTTTTTCATCCTCTTCCAAGAAGGGGACTCAACCTAAGAAGGATAAACCAACTTGTGCTTATTGCAAGAAGTATTGTCATGATGAGCATCGATGGCACACCAAGCAAGTTGATGAGTTGACAAATATGCTTAAGAAAAATAACATCAACTTGCCATCTCCCTACACAAAGAAGGATTCATCCCCTTCCTCTTCCTCACAGTCTAAGGGAAAAGGGCAAGCATTTGTGGCTACAGCAGGTTCTTCACAACAGTGGATACTTGACTTGGGTGCCTCTTATCACATGGGTTCTACAAAGGAGAAATTTTCTTCATTGGAGTCATCAAAGGTACCTCACATTTACATAGGTGATGATACACAAGTTGAGGTTGAAGGGAAAGTTTCAGTTGACATGGATGATGGAACATTTGAGAATGTTCTCTATGTTCCTAACTTGTCTACCAACCTTCTCTCTATCTACCAAATCACTCAGTATGGGAATGGGAAAAAGGTTGAGTTTATACCTAACTCAGTTGTGGTAAAGGAACTTGATAACGATGCCTTGGTAGCAGTGGGACAAGTCAATGACAACTCAAGGCTTTATTCATTCTCCCACTTTGTGCCAAGTTCTCCTTCTAGGGCCTTGCTTACTCATTCAAATTCAGAAAGTAGCCATGACATGAACAGTTTGGTCACCTCAACTACTGCTATCTTCAGTAGCTCAGCACTAAAGACATTGTCACAGGTCTACCTCAAATTAGGTTTTTAGAGGGTGTATGTTCAGGTTGTTCCATAAGCAAGCATCCCGAGGAAATTTTTTATAAGGGGAAATCTTGGAGAGCTTTGGAAGTTCTTCAACTTGTTCACAATGATGTAACAGGTCCATTTCCATCACCTTCATTTAGTAAGGCCCGCTATATCCTCGCCTTCATTGATGACTACTCCTGCTTCACTTGGGTCTACTTTCTTATTCATAAGAGTGAAGTATTTGATAGATTTCAGGACTTCAAGACTCATGTGGAGAAGCAATCCGGGAAAGTGGTCAAGATTCTTTGTACAGACAATGGAAGGGAATATGTGAACAAAAGAATTGAGGATTTTTGTACATTTGAGGGGATTGATCTTCAACATTCTGTTGCATACACTCCACATCAGAATGGAGTTGCAGAGTGCAAGAATAGCACTCTCAAAGAAATGGCCAGTTGTATGGTACATGCATGTTCTCTTGATCCTGCCTTTTGGGCAGAGGCTATCAGTTGTGCCACACATATCTAGAATTGGGTTCCTCACAAAGCTTTGCAAGGTATTACTCCTTTTGAGGCTTGGGCTGGTAGGAAACCGATTGTGAGACATTTCAAAGTTTTTGGGTGTCCAGCATGGGCTCACATACCTCTGCAGAAACGCAAGGCATTGGAACCTCAGAGTAGGCCTTTCATATTTTTTGGATATCCTGAGGGTGTTAAGGCATACAGATTGATGGATCCTGAGACACATGAGGTGTTTATTGAGAGGAGTGTTCACTTTGAGGAAATCTCTCCTAGCTTAGCCTCTCTACCTCCTCCACCTTTGTCCATTGTGGATAGTGATGCCAGTGATTCAAATGATGAGACTCCTTCAACTCTGACTCGCAGGGTTACACCTTTGCGGGTCCACTTGCAATTGAGGAGCCTCATTCTCTACCTCTACCTTGACCTTGTTGGGCTCAATAGACACTTGAGTCAGCGGGTTCTCTTGTTGGGGATCCTTCAGATACATAGAGGACTTGATCACAGCATGAGAACCTTCCACATGCATTCATTGCTACCGCTTCCAATCTAGAGACATTTTGGGAAGCATTAGGGGTTCCTAAGTGAGACCAAGCTATGGAGGAAGAGTATAGTTCCTTGATGTGGAAAAACACATCGGAGTTAGTCCCTCTCCCTAAGGGGAGAAATATGGTTCAATGTAAGTGGATCTATCAGACCAAGTTTGCAGCAGATGGTAGTGTGGATAAGTATAAGGCTTGGCTTGTTGTGAAAGCTTTCTCTTAGGTTCCAAGTGTTGACTATACTAAGACCTTTGTGCCCGTAGCCAAGATGAACTCCATTCACTTGACACTTGCTATTGCCACAACTCATGGTTGGGCTATACATCATATGGATGTGAAGAGTGCTTTTCTTCATGGGGATCTTGATGAGGAGATTTATATAGAGCAGCCACAGAGTTTCATCTAGGATACTTCCTTGGTTTGAAGACTAAGGAAATCTCTCTATGGCCTTAAGCAGGCCCTCAGGGCTTGGTACGCCAAGATGGATTCCTTTCTTCTCTCAGCAGGGTTCACCAAGTGTCATTCTAATCTGAATGTCTACATTTTACGGCAGGATGACTCATACTTGATACTATGCTCTATGTTGTTAATTTGATCATTACAGGGAGCACCACATCCATCATTAGCAGTGTCAAATCTGCTTTGCATGATAGATTTGCTATGACTAACTTGGGTCTTTTGCACTACTTTCTCGGGATAGAGATTTCATAGTCATCTTCCAAGATCACTCTTTCACAACCCATGTATGCTCTTGATCTTCTTGCACACTTTCACATGGCTGATTGTAAGCCTGCCCCGACTCCCTTTCTTTCAGGAGTCAAGATTGAGGCTCGATGTTCTTCTCCACCAGTTGATGCCACATTGTATCGTCAGCTTGTGGGTAGTCTCATTTAGTTGACTCACAAGCACCCTAATATTTCATTTGTGGTTGGCATGGTTTCTCGCTTCATGCCGGAACCACATGAGCTTCATTGGAAATCCGCCAAATGTGTCCTTCATTACATCCAGGGTACACATCACTATGGGATTCACTAAACAGTAGGCACAAGACTTCTCTTGGCTAGTTACATAGACTCTGATTGGGCTGGTGATCTTGATGATCGTAAGTCTACTTCAGGTTATAGTTTTCACCTTGGTTTAGGCCCCATTTGTTGGCAGAGAAAGAAGCAGCATTCTATTTCTCTCTCTTCGACTAAGGTTGAGTATCGAGGAGATGTTAATGTAGCGACTAAGACCATTTGGCTTTAGCAGATTCTCATAGAGTTTGGGTTCACCAGTCCATGACTGACAGTTCTATATTGTGAAAATCAGAGTGCTATTGTAATCTCAAAGAACCTGACCCAATATCAGTGGACCAAACACATCGAGATCCATATGCAGACCATTTGGCTTCAGCAGATTCTCACAGAGTTTGGGTTCACCACTCCACGACTGACAATTCTATATTGTGAAAATCAGAGTGCTATTGCAATCTCGAAGAACCTGACCCAATATCAGTGGACCAAACACATTGAGATCCATATGCACTATATCCAAGAGCTGATTCAGGAGCAGTTCATTGATTTGCAATATTGTCCTACAACAAAGCAGGTTGCTAACATATTTACCAAACCTTTCACCGAGAGTAAGTTCCAACAGTTGTGAACTCTCTTGGGGGTGCAGGATGTCTCATTAGGGGGGGTCAGCTGACTTCTCCTTCCTCTCTTAAGGGAGGGACTTTTTCCCCTTTGAGGTTTTGTCCTTCTTCTTTGAGAGTCTTTTGTACATTCATCTCTCTTTTGGGGGGAGTTTTTTCCCATTGGGTTTTTTCCCTTTCTCCGATTGTGAGAGATTTCATTGCATAGTTTTGCTTGCATTTGCATATTGTACATGGGTAGCTATCATGGCCTAGTAGCTGGGACCCATATTGCATTGTTGACTTGAGTCTTCATTCCCCTAAGTTGCACTTAAGGGGGGTTGTTGGTGTGAATAAATATTCATCATGGATATTATTACACTTTACTTAAGTTAACTTAGGATAATGCATCTCTTCATAGTTTGGATATGAGTCACTTAGGGAAGTGTGCACATAGGGATATAGCTTGTAGGAGAAATTCCACCTTTTGTGGTCTTATTTTGCTATTACACTCCACATTCGGTGGGTCATCCACCTCTTGTGGAATATTATATTATTTCTCCTACCTACCCCTAGTATTTCTTACCTACCCTTGTTTCTCATTGAGCCGCATGTCATAATTGTGTGCTCGTATATCCATATGGCCTTGCCTATATAAGCAGGCTCATATTCATGTATTGGTTAATCCAGTTGATCATTTGTATATTGGTGAGAATACAATTTGTTCTTGTCATTCTATTGTCTCTCTTTATGCTTTTCATTGTGCCCTTGATCTTGGCAAAATCTCACAATATTCCCCATTTTCAAATTCAAAAAATAATTCCTCTCAAGACCCCAGAGAGTCAAGAGGAAGTACAATAGGAGGCTAAACAAGAGCATAATCATAGGAATGAATTTTGGTACCTTCACCCTTCAAGAGGGAGTTAAAATGGCAAGGAAAAGAATTGTGTTTCCTCCAACATCTTAGGCCAGTGTTCGATAATCCTAGGGTTGCCAAGGCATCAGCAACACCATTGCCTTCCCTATACACATGCATGATGCGAAGGAGTCAAACCTAGATATGAGCCTAAGAATATCCCTGATGATACTTTCAATAGTCCAGTTGAGTGTGTTCCGCCCTTTGACAACATCAACAATGACATTAGATTTGTTATCTTCACAAAACAAAGTCATTTATTCTCTTGAATACATATATTTTATAAAAAATTATTTATATATTTGATTAAAATAAGATTAATTTGAAGACTTAAACTTGCAAAACTATTGTTAAGAGTTTAATATTATGATTACAAATGTATATTCATTGTCATTCCATAAATTTAAAAGAAATATCTAAATATAATGAGTTTTTTGAATTGATAAGAAATACTATAAAAAGACAAGTTTCAAATTATAGATTCAAAATTTATTTTTATTACATATTCGTTCCTAGAAATGGTGTTTCAAGGACAAAATAAAAATTACATTATCAAGGATGCACCTCTATGAAGAAAATAAAGATATATCATCCAAAGAGACAAATGTGCACTATCTAGTGTGTGCCCAATATAGAAGAATGAATTTAGTTTCCATAATTTCTGAAATACTTTCTGAATCATGAATTAATACAAAAGGAAGCTAGTTTAAATATCATTTGAAAGTGCATTGACAAACATCATCACATAAGCTAAAATAAGACTTATAATGAAAAATCCAAATTATTTACATACTTATGTAAATAAAATTGCATACCTAATTTTAAAAATGATGTTAAAGGGGGAAAGATTTTAAATTCAAGTGAAACTATTGTGACTGACAATTTTCAAGAAATTTGTTTTAAAGAAGAAAGGATAAGTGAGTTTTAAATAGTAGAAATCAAATTCTAAAATAATACTTGGCATAGAGTGAAGTCCATGTTTAAATAATTCTTCTACAGTCAATTATTTTCATATCAGTATACAAGAATTCATTAGCAAAATGTGAGTAGTAAAACATAAATCAACCTTCTCAAGTAACTATCTATTCATTTTTTACAGTAAATTCATACATTCAGACATTTCAAAACAATAGTCATCATAGCAATTATAATCAGCACACTTTTAATAGAAAAAATTTCTTTCAAAAATGTGGTTTTCTTCTACCATTTATCTTTAAATCCAAAGATAAACAACATTATAGTAGTAGTTTAGAGATAATTTCTTCAAGGTTTTGTCCTTCTATAACAAGGTTTTTAGTAGAGATCTTATAACATTAGTATAAGTGATGCAGGAGCATCCCCGATTCACAACAATCTTGCATCAACCAAAAACATTTTCCTTTCTGTTTTGTTTTTTGTTTGCAGTTTCAATTTTCCTTTCCGTGTCCTAGTTTAGGCTCACTAGATCTTGTGGAGTTGGATTTTACTTGAAGACTTGATCATCTTTCTTTCTTTTAGACCACATCTCATTTGGATCACTTATCTGCAAGATATTGCTACCGGTTTCCATGATAGTTTGTTGTTACCGGTTGCCTAAGATCTATTCTGGCAATCTACCGGAACCCATTCCAAAGCTTGTGGAGCCTTGAGCATTGATTTCGATGTTCCTTGGCATGTGGCCAACCTTTTCTCACGATCTACGTTTCATCCTTTGGATTTTCTAAAGGAATCTCTTGGCAAAGGCCGACCTTGTTTATTTTGCACATTATGTCTTGTTCTTCAGGTTTTGATCCAAAGAATCCAATCGACCCAAAAGGGATCAAAACCTGAAGAACAAGACATAATGTGCAAAATAAACAAGGTCGGCCTCTGCCAAGAGATTCCTCTGGAAAATCCAAAGGATGAAACATAGATCATGAGAAAAGGTTGGCCACATGCCAAGGAACATTGAAATCAACGCTCAAGGCTCCACAAGCTTTGGAATGGGTTCCGGTAGATTGCCAGAATAGATCTTAGGCAACCGGTAACAACAAACTATCATGGAAACTGGTAGCAATATCTTGTAGATAAGTGATCCAAATGAGATGTGGTCTGAAAGAAAGAAAGATGATCAAGTCTTCAAGTAAAATCCAACTCCACAAGATCTAGTGAGCCTAAACCAGGACACGGAAAGGAAAATTGAAACTGCAAACAAAAAACAAAACACCTTTTCTCACGATCTACGTTTCATCCTTTGGATTTTCCAGAGGAATCTCTTGGCAGAGGCCGACCTTGTTTATTTTGCACATTATGTCTTGTTCTTCAGGTTTTGATCCCTTTTGGGTCGATTGGATCCTTTGGATCGATATATATATATTTGTAATTATGCTTTAGAATGCGGATTAAATAGAATCAATCAGAATATCAAATAGATAGACTGTGCCGAGAAGACAAATCTTTGATTCAAGGTCCCGGTTGTGACCTATTCTACCAGGCTTGTGTGTCTGTATGTTGTAACCCAGTTGTTACCAGTTGGATGTGTATACACGTAAAATTGGCTATAAGCGATTAAATAAATATTTTATATTTATTTAATAATTATTATTCTATTAAATAGTTAATTTGAAAAGATTAATTTATTTAATTCATTTCATGTCTTTCTATTAATTAATTTAATTGAAATATTTTATTAATTATTTCATTTGTCCTTTTCCTCTAATTAATTAATTAAATATCTAATATTTAATTATTCCTTCAGTTAATTAAATATCTAATATTTAATGGTTATTCTTCTATCCTATAGTCTCAAATATTAAATAATTTCTTTAATTATTTAATCTCTTTTCCAACTCATCTTCCATCTCCACTTCATCTTTCCTTTGCCAACTCATCCATCATGTGACTAAATTAATTCAACAAAATTAAAATAAATAAAACATTTATTAGCCACTTATCTCCAACTTCCAAAATAAATGAAATATTGTGTACATACACATATTTCTTAACCTTCTTCTATATTCTCTCCACATCCCTATATCTTAGGAAAGACTTGAGTCCACTTGTCCTCTCATGCCTAAATCTTCTCCAGCCATCCCTAGATTTACTCAGTCAGCAACCCAGTCAAGGTGAGATGAGTGACACTTGTCTTCTCCTTCCCCCTTTTTCTCAGCCTTCACCTTTTCTCACAGCCATCCAAATTTGCAGATCTGATCGTGACCGTTGATCTAGGCCACATCATCTTATCCTCTCAAAGTCTATAAATGTGGGAGTTTGAGTTGAAAAAGAATTAGTCTTCAAGTGAGTTTTCAAGTTAACAATTTGAGTAAACTTATGCATCTATGAGTTTAATCTTGAAGCAATTAGCAATTTAGCATTTCTCATTTAGCATAATTATTTGCATTGCATATCATAGTATCAGTTAGCTATCAGTTATCAGTCCATTCTTCATATGCCATTTTGGAAGCTATCCATTGTTGTCTAGGAGCACATCATCTGCAACTAGGAACATTGGAGTTAGGACATAATGAGACTTAAATCATGAAGGTAAAAATAATGTTTTTATTTTAATATTCATTTCATGTAGTTTCATTGGTTGAGTTTGGATTTCCTGTAGCATTTCCTTTGTATTTTGTGAAGCTAATATGTTGTAGGGAGTATTTTGATTATTAAATTCAAGTCGACAAATTTTGGCGGCCATCGTGGGGCTGGAGCCTCGCATATATCTTTCTAATATCCTATCTAGTTCTCGCAAACATAAGTTTAATACATTTGTAATTCAGATTCACACATTTGTGAGTTCTGATAGTGTTTTTGTTCAATAGATTAGCGCTTTTGTCTCGTAGGTTAGTGCATTTGGCATTTAGGTTAGCATTTTTGTCCGCATATCAACACATTTGATTCATAGATTAGCACTTTTGTCTTTGAGATTAACACATTTTCCATTTTAGTTAGCACTTTTGTCATTGAATTCTCACATTTCAGTCCATAGAGCAGCGCTTTCGTATCACATGTTCATGCTTTTGTCCTCTAGGTTAGCACTTTTGAGGTGGAAGATATCGCATTTGTTAGGATAGCACTTTTATTTGCAACTAACAAACTTTTTCCGCAGGCCCGAATGTCCAAGAACTAAAATTTTCAAACTACTGACATATCTATGTGCGGGATTGTTTTTTAGCAAGTTTCATGAATTTCCTCACATAGTTAATAAGGAATTTTAGTTTGGAAAGTAACACATCATATCTTTCTCACTGAGTCCTTCTGATCCACTCTAAATAAATCATGTTTATGACAAAAGTCACATGCAACATGTGCTGATTGTTGGCATTATACACTCAGATGAGAATAGTTGATGTTGTCATTGATGGAAACCAACTAGTAACATGGTTCATGGGTTACTCGGGCAACAGACATCATCTACTAGCACCAACAGGCACTACAAGTCTATTCTCATCGGCATCCAACCTACATCGATAGAAGATCACACCGACACTCCTAGCTGACATGGAAAACATATTATTTTGTATTGTAATTATATTGTATAGCCAACATGATGAATTGTAAAGACCCATATATGTATGTGATCTTGTAAGTCATTTTGAAATGTGTATAGGTAATGGATATAAGTGGTATATGATAGAGAATAACTATATATACATTATGATGTAACTATTTTATGAGTGAATAAGAGCACAACAGAGCGAAGAAAGGTTTATGGCAGAGGTATTTGACAAAGCTTAAACCAGTACTGAATCCAACATTGCAGATGCTATTTTGAGGAGTACATTTTCATTGGATTTAATCATTCAATTTTGTAGTCAGTGGAACTCCTATTTTGTATTGAACAGTGAGCTCTAGGCTGTTGGCCTTCTTGCATGTGCAGGCCCCTATTGTATAAGTAATATTTATTCATATTGACTAGTGAGTAAATATCATGGGTCACAAATCCCACCAAGGTTTTTCCCCTACCATGTTTCCTCACCAAAAAATATCTGTGTTATGGTGTGGATTGATGGTTATACTGTTATTTCTCTTTATTGCATTATTACTTGTTTACCGGTATATTAATTTGGGTTGTAAAGTAGCAAACAAGTTTAAATATTTCATCAACCGCTTAGACACTGATTCACCCCCCCCTCTCAATGTCTTTGGGACTGAACAAGTATCTAACAATTAGTATCAGAGCCTAGTCCTCTATTTGCAGAAGCTTAATAGCTTGAGGAAGATTCTAAAACTAGTACCAATGAAAAGTTTGAGACAACAGTTGGAAGGAGCTCTTAAAGATTTTGATGCAGAAAAATTGAAGAATATCAAACTAGAAGATGAGCTCAGAACTACTTGGGAATTCATCAAAGCACTTCAAGATAACCTAGTTATAGCAAATAATAAGAGAAAATAATTACATGTGCAATTGCAAAATCAAGATGGTAAAGAAAAAGAAACTCTTAGAGATATTGCAGAAAAATTGAGATAAGAGAACAGTAACATGAAGAATGAGATGCAAGATTTAACCATGAGACTATGGAAGGATATTGAAGATAGAAAGATGAATGAGGAAGATTTGGCCAAAAGACTTAATGAAAGATCAGATGAATCTCAAAGACTTAGTTATGAAAATGATATGCTTAAAATAGATTTGATTCATATGCAACATGACAAAGAGGAACTCTTAAGACAAGTTAGCACTTTGGAAGGTGAATTGGTCACTGCAAATGAATACAAAGACAAATTTAAGAAGAGTTCAGATAATCTTGATGATATGCTAAAAAGTCAGAAACCTTATGTAGAAACTGCTGGACTTGGATTTCAACATGGAGAAAGTTCCAAGACTGCAAACAATCATGATCACAGCAAACTGGTAAGGCAACCTAATTCTTATAAATTTAATGAGAAATGTTTTAATTGCAACAAATTTGGTCATAGAGCATATTAGTGCAGATTTAGGAATAATCAGAATACAAACTTACCCACCGGTCAATGTTCCAAATGCAATAAAAATGGTCAAAACTTAGACAATTGCAGAATGAATGTGAAATGCTATGTTTGTGGTAGATTTGGACATTTATCTAATCAATGCAGAACTCAAACCGGTCAAGGTTATGAAAAGGCTATTCAGACAAACAATGTAACTTGTTATGCATGTAACAAGATTGGGCATATTGCAAAATTTTGTAGAAGCAAGACTATACCGGCGGACAATAAAGGATCCAATAACAAAGGCAAAGAAAAGGTGACTGAAATCAAGTAAGAATTTTCTAAACAATGGGTTAGAAAGAGAGATCAGAGAATTCATGAATCTGTCACTGCACCGGCAGAATAGGTTAATCCTGCACTAGCAGGAGATTATTCATCCAACTAAGGAATAATCCTTAGAGGTAAGAAAATAAATTGAAAATCATGCATTTACCCTCAGTTGATGGTAAGAAGTTATATTTCTTCTTTACGAGTAGATATGTGGAGTTTTCACTTCACCGACGAAGCATTTATTGCAGTTGAAAGTTAATTTTTGGTTATAAAGGCATTATAACTTCTCATTTCAATCCATCAAGCATCCTAGCATTTGAAGAGAGAAAAATTGAGCAAAGGCATTGTAAAGGCAAAGCAACAAAGGTCTTTTTTAGAGCATTAAAGGATTTCTTAGTTAAAAGGTATTTATCTTTCGCAATGGCATCTTCATCTTCTGTTCCTGAATTCATAGCAAACCCTACCATTGTGAAGAACATAAAACGACCTAGACCCGTTTTCAAGATCATTCCTAAGATAGCAAAACTGGATGACTCTATTGGTGCCTTTTCTAGAATCTCAAAGGGAGTTGCATTTGGTGAAGATCCTAGGGCATACATACATTGTTACATATAAATTTTAGGATCTGAAGATTTGATGAACATGTACATGAATGTAATCACTGACATGAATGGGGTAGTGAAACTAGAACACAAGGTAGTTGAGGATTTAGGTTTCATAGATATCCTCCATATGCCAAAATTCTCAGATGAAGCCATCTACTATGTCCTTAGCAGGGTTCACAGTGAGTTTATGTGGTTGGACTCAGTATTTAAGATTACCAAGGAAGCTATAAGGGTTGTTACTAGTTTACCCTCCACCGGTTCTAAACTTGACTAGAAGAAGAAAATCCCTAACAAGGAAGTTATGAGCTTAACCAAACCTACATATGATAGTAGATCACTTAGGGTCAATGATATAAAAGGATAAAAATGTTAAATTTGCTAGCATGGTCATTGGATATAAAGTTGGTCATACAAATAGGTTGAATTATGTATCTAGTTCTTGCATTCATAGTGCTCATGAGATGATTATAAATAATGCTAAAATTGACATCTGTGAATGGTTAAAGGATGAATTTCTAGAGAATTTAGATAAAATAAAAGGTGATAAGAAAGGAACCTTCAAATTTGGAAGTTTGTTAGTGTGTTTAATGCTTTACTTTTCAAAAGAGATCCCCGGTATGGGACATAAGGATTTTGCCTATGATATTTCTGTTGGAAAACAAATAAAGGAGGCAATTACCAATATGGGATCTGATGGTGATGAGTTGGTAAAAGAATACTTCAAGAATTTCCAAACTAAGGTGAAATAAAGGGAAAGGATTTCCCAAATCATTGTAGATAAGTATGATAAACATATATGCTTTGTAGTGAAAAGAGATGAAATATGGACAGAGGCAGTCAAAGCCAAAACTATCTAGATTACTAAAATGGGATATGAGGTGGATTCTCACATCTTAGATTCATATGCTAAAATACTCTTAGATGCACCATCGTAACCATCAGAGGAAATATTTGGTAATACCAAAACCATTGAAAGTGATGTTGCTATGATAAAGCAGAGGAAGAAAAGAGAGAAACTAATGAAAGATGCTTCTAAGATGGTAAAAGATGTTAAAGAAGGATTGATGAATCTTGGCGGTATTACTGCTAGTATGATGGAAAGTCAATCAAAATAGCAACTGGTAGCTCACATTTCACCTGTAGCTACTACATCTGATTCTGACAATGACAAGGCAGCTGAATTCAAGAGAGTTGACATGAAGAAAAGAAAACCCTCACCGGCAGCTACTCCATCTCCCAAGAAGACAAGAACACAGAGAAAGAAACAACAAGCTATAAGAGAGCCCAATGATCCGAAGAAGAAAGTAACTCCAAAGAAGAAACTGGAACCTAAGGCACCAGATACTCTTATGCCAGAAGAGTTGATCAATGAAATTACCTAAGATGGTAACCTTAGTAATGTGGATAAATTTTATCATTCTTTCAAGGATTCAGATAAGGAAACCATAGAAGAAAGTATTATTTTATACCTAGACATATACAAGAAAGTTCTTATTGAAGTTGTAGATGTTTTTCCAAATGATTTGTACTTAAGGTTAGAGGCTAAAATATTTTTTGTCATGGAATCAGACAAGAAATTAAAGGTAGAGGCTCTACTTGTTGTGCATCTTGTTAACTCCAAACAAGAAATTAACAATTTAATATCAAAGGCAAATAGAACTGTTTTTGTGAGTGGTCACCGATAGGTTAGCCTTATGGCAGGCAGAGTCAAGGAAATTGCAGATGAGACAGTAGAGAAGTGGGATATAGTTTTTGTGGAAAAAGAGAAGAAAGAAGAGAAGGATAGACAGAAAATGGATGTCTTTTGCCAGGGTATATTAGAAAGACAAAGGTAAAGGGAAAATTGGTAGTGTACCTGATATCACGGTCAAGGATAACCATCCTCCACTGGCACAAGACACCTCACCAATAACTATAGAGGCACCAACACAACTTGATAGTCAAACAAAGGAAATGATAAGAGATGACACTAATCCAAAGTCAAACATTCTTTTTATTATGAATGTGGACACTCAAGACTTCAACATTATCATGGATAAGGAAACTACAGAGGTAAAGAAAACTGAAGCTACAAATATTGAGATCTCTGAGTCACCGGTCAACACTATTGACTCTCAGCAGAACACTGAAATACTGATAGAAGCAGAAGTAGAAGCACAAACTGAAACTAGAAAGGGACATGAATAGAGTATAGCTGAATCGGCAGTCAGCAAGGCAGGCAGTAAGGATGATGGTAAGGATGAAAATAAATTTGAAAAATAGAGTGATCATAATGAAGAAATAGTGAATAAAAAAGAGGTCAATGATGGAAGTAAGATAGCAGAAGTGGTTAATGTGCAGACATCCAGAGAAGATAAGAAATCAACTGCAAAACCTCACACTCTGCCTAGCACTTACACTATGGATTACAGACCTACTATTGTGATAGATGTACTTCTAGATTCCATAAAAAATATCACTGAATGCAATGCCATAGCATTTAAGGCCATTAATGATACTTTACCTATTTTGAAAGTGATTGCATCAGATTGTAAAATAGATCATATTTCTGGATCTTTAAGCAAATTGGACACATTGTACAATTTCATTACTTCAAATATTATAACTATAGATAAAATAAATGAAGAGACTATTAAGGAAAGGGTGAATAAGGAGAAAGGTGAATTCATTGATAAGACTATCAAGGATTGTACTGATCATATTGATTCCTTATTACTGGTACTTAATTTCACTATTTTGGAATATAAAGAATTGTATAAGGAAGCATGCAAGCCTCACCACCTAATAGAGGACATTGATGGGGTGATAAGGAAAACACAAAAAGAGATTGATGATAAAGAAGACAACATGATAGGTTCTTCGTAACTTACTTCAGTTTTGCATAAAAAATGACAGTTTTTGAAGAAAAGATTGAGAAATTAGAAAAAGAAAAAGCGAGGATAAGAATGTAGGCACGAGAGCTGAAATAAACCTGGTCCTAGATTCGACAACCTTCTAACACAATGGATTGAGCTATCTAAAGCAACAATTCAAAGAGAAAGGTCACCGGAGAAACATATGCATTATCTGACCGAGATGATCACACAGACTGAAATCATTATTTATGACAGTGCTGAATTTATGCAATCTTAATCTGATTTTGGCAAATATCTTTCAGATTGTACATAACCGGTTATAGGCTATGAGGTAGAATATTGAATTCTTTAATTCTTTTTGACATCCTTTGTCATTGATGTCAAAGGGGGAGTAGTAGTGTGGGATAAAAATGTACATAAGGGATCATTTTCTTAGGGGGGGCACTCTTATTTCTGATGAATAATGATTGAACAATAGATACCCTAATTGGTACTGAGAGTGGGGGGGGTGAATCAGTACATACAAAAATGTTTCTGCAACTTATCAAGTTAAAACAATCTTAACCGGTTGTCTTCATTACTGAACTTAACCATGGCAATACCGGTTAAACATAGTAAGACTTTAGACAACATAAACAGGTAAAACTAAATACTTCAAATACATTCAATACTTGATAACTACTTCACCCATAAACATATGCATGTGGTATATCAGCAATATCATAACCATTAACTCTACATGCATAATCACTTAAACAAAGAATACTTAATCATCACATGAAAATGCACAACTCATGACACACAAATTTTTCACATGGAAACCCAAATGGGAAAAACCATGGTGGGGATGAATACACACAAGCTTGTTTTGAACTCTTTTGAAGCTCGCTCTGTTAGGAGCCTAGTCTAGTTAAAGACTTTACAATAAGGTTATGCTAGGAACCGATCTTGATAAAGATCACTCAGTTAAGGGATGGCTATATACCCTGTTAAAGGTTACCTTGCTAGAGGATTTAAAGAACTCAATGAGCTTGAGTCACCTGGTTAGAGGATTTATAGTAAGCCTGTTAAAGCTACCCGATAAAGGGATTTTCCTTCTCTTGAAATAGTTAGAAGACAACAAGTAAAACTCTGATTTGATAACAACACTATATGCTAAGGCAGATCCTTTTCAGTTCCCCTACTCTGCAATCACACTCTACACTTTTATCTCACTGGTCTGGCAAGTATCTCATCACTCGGATACATACACAACTTTTTCCAACAAGTTACAATAACAAACATCATCAACCTTTTAGACAATAATTAGGTTAGTAGCATAAACCCTAAACCCTAATCATTTAGGTTTACAATTATAGGCGGTCCAATCCTGACCATCCAAACACTTTTCATAGAATGAAACAATCTCAAATAGATCATAAGTCATTCTGCAACATCCATTCTTCACTGCACATAGAAATCAATAACCCATCATGCTTTCTTCTCATTCCACTAAGAAGAATGTTCATTCCCAAGGTAAACATTTAATACAGTCGATGCTTCACATGAAAGATCCTCAAGGAAATCCTTCACGTGCACAAAACTAACCTGGCATCTTGATCTCATACTCATTTGTTAGTTAACTCATCACAGAATATCATCAGTTGCATCGCACAAGCTAGATTGCCAAACCGGAAACCCTAGAGCTGAGACTACCAACCGGTAGTCACACTTAGCGATACCCTAACACTGGTTCACTACATCTCTTCATATCGGTTCATCAATAACAACTACTTCCAATCTTCATACCGATTGACCTATACTTATTGACATCAATGACAACATACATTATTATCATATCATCATGTGCCAACATACCGGTTCATAAAATGCCAATAATCTCCTCCTTGGCATTGATGGCAATACTTAGTGTAGCATTGCAACAAGAAACATCATAGACCAATGCCAAGGAAAAAAAATATCTTCACCAAATATCATACAACAAATATCTTCTCCCCTATCTCATATCTTCTCTCCTTATTATATATCTTCTTTCCCTTTGACAATAATGCCAAAGTGGAGTCACAAGCTCCCATACTCAACTATGTTGCTCCCCCTATGAAGTATCATTCTTCAGCACATCAATTCTAAAAGATTTGTCACTGAAATACCTGATTGATGTGGAGAACACATCTTTAGTTGACTTCATGAAGGGGCAAAACCCCTAATTCACCTCTCAAATAGGTAAATGTAGTCTTTGTTAAGGGCTTAGTGAATATGTCTTCTAGGTGCTCCTTACTGGAAACATGTTGTAATACAACCTCTTTGTTTTGAACCTTCTCTCTTAAGAAATGATACTTGAGCTCAATGTGCTTAGTTCTAGCATGCAATACCAGATTTTTGGAAATATTGATTGCACTAGTATTGTCACAAAATATACTCACCGATTCAGATATAGGTAGTTTGAAACCATCTAATACATGTTTCATCTAGATTTCCTAAGTGCAGTTCATAAATGCTGCCACATACTCTACTTCAGCTATAGACTGAGAAGTAAAACTCTTCTTCTTACTTGTCCATGAGACTAGTCTTCCACCAAGAAAGAATGCTCCACCGATTGTGCTTTTTCGGTCATCCACATTACCTCCCCAATCTACATCAGTAAATACCTTGAGATTAAAATCACCATTGTATGGATACCACAATCCATAGTCAACTGTCCCTTTCAAATATCTAAGAATCCTCTTGACTGCTACCAAATGGGATTCTCTCGGACTTTTCTGAAAATGAGCTACTATGCCCACTACTTGAGCAATATCTGGTCTATTGTGCACCACATAGTGCAGCTTACCAATCATTGACCAATACTCCTTCTCATTCACTAATGTTGAATCATCTTCCTTAGTTAGTTTACAGCCGATCACCATCGGTGTACCAACTGGTTTGCTCTCCTCCATGCCAAAGGTCTTCAATACCTCTTTAACATACTTGGATTGGGTAATAAAGATACCCTCTTTTATTTGTTGAATCTGTAAACCAATGAAGAAATTTATCTCTCCAATCTAAGACATTTCAAACTCTTTCTTCATTTCATCTGCAAAAGCATGACTCATTTCGTCATCTCCTCCAAAGATTATGTCATCTACAAATACTTCATAGATCAGAATCTGATCACCTTCATATTTCAGGTAGATGTTGCTATCTTGACTTGTTCTCTGAAATCCTATTTCCACAAGATGAGAATGTAAACATTCATACCATGCCCTAGGTTATTGTTCCAATCCATATAGAGCTTTGTGTAATCTACATACCATGTTACTATCTTCTGATAAGGCAAACCCATCTGGTTGCTCAATATACACTTCCTCTTCTAAGATTCCAATCAAGAACACAAACTTTACATCCATCTGGTATACCTTAAATCCCTTGAATGCTACAAATGCAAGTAGCATTTAGACACCTTCTAGTATAGCCACAAGAGCAAAGGTTTCTCCATAGTCTTCTCTCTCTTCCTGAGCGTATCCCTTGCATACAAGTCTTGCCTTGTTTCTTACAACTTCGCCTTCTCCATTTAGCTTATTCCTGATAACCCATTTGGTACCTATGACATTCTTATGTTCTGGTCTGGGTACCAAGGACCATGTTGCATTCTTTTTTATCTAGTCTAGCTCCTCTTCCATTGCATTAATCCAGTCTTCATTTGTAAGTGCTTCTCTGGAAGTCTTGGGCTCCAATTCAGAAATCATGCAAGAGTTTTCTTTCACTTTTCTTCTTGTAAGTATCCCTGCATCTTTATCTCCTATGATTTGCTTCGGATCATGATGTAGTTTCACATATCTAGGAATGACTCTAGCTGGTTCTGCTTTCTTTTCCTCTTCTTCTTCACTTACTTCTTCTTCTTCACCTACTACAGCTTCTACCAATATAGGAACACTAAGATCTTTACTTGTTTTTTCTTAACTGGTTCCCAGAAGGCTATACCCAGTTCATCTTCCACTTCCTTGCTACAGGTTTCCTCAAGTTCCTAAGGGGATTCATCAACCCTGACATTGATACTCTCAACAATCTTTTGTGTTCTATTGTTGTAGAACTTGAGAGCTTTGCTCTTAGTGGAATATCCTAGAAATATTCCTTCATCACATTTAGCATCAAACTTGCTTAGATGCTCACCTCTCTTGATGTAACACTTACTACCAAATACTTTGAAATAACTCACAATCGAAGTCTTCCCAATCCAATACTCATAAGGGGTTTTAACTCTACCTTTCTTGATGAGTACCCAGTTCATAGTATAGATTGCAGTGCTCACCACTTCTCTCCAAAAAGTGTGAGCAACCTTTCCTTGGGTCAGCATCGTTCTAGTCGCTTCAACTATAGTCTTGTTATTCCTTTCTGCTATGACATTCTATTGTGGTGTCCTTGGGGTAGACAACTACCTCTTGATACCACTATCTTCATAGTATGTGTTGAATTCATCAGAAGTGAATTCACCTCCTTGATCAGTTCTTAGGCATTTTATGTTTTGACCACTTTCCTTCTCTACTAATGCTCTAAAGGCTTTGAACTTTCCAAATGCCTCAGACTTGTCTTTCAAGAATGTGACCCACATCATTCTTGAGCAGTCATCAGTAAGAATCATGAAATACCTATCTCCCTGAATACTTCTATTTTTCATAGGACCACACAAATCAGTATGCACAAGATCAGGTAAGTTTTCTGCTGAAAAAGACTTACCTTTGAAAGTTGAGGAAGACATCCTCCCAAGTTGACATTCTCTGCACAAATAATTCTCTGGTTTGTTTAGCAAAGGCAATCCTCTTACTGCCTTGATCTTACTCGCCTTTACAATATTATCAAAGTTCATATGAAAAATTATCCTATGCTATATTCAACTGTCATAAAACTTCACCATCAGACACCAACTTATCTTGGCATTCAACTGAAACAAGTTACCTTTGGTCTGCTTATCAGTGACAATAAGTTCACCACTTTTTCCAATTATATTGCAGACTCCAACTTTGAATTCTAGAATGAGTCCTTTATCATTTAGCTAAGCAACACTCAACAGGTTATGCTTAAGACCTTCTACCTAGTAGACAACATCCACACTGCTCTTTCCATTTATTGAGATGGATCCTTATCCTCTTACCAAACATGGTTCATCATTGCCAAATCTGACAACACCTCCATCATATTATTCTAGAGATGAAAACTTTCCCCGATCACCAATCATGTGGTGAGAACAACCACTATCAATAATCCACTCATTAGAGTTGTCAATGTGGGAGACAAGTGCTTTCTTGTCACACACTTCTTCCTTTACAACTACAACCACTATGTCCTCATTCTCTTCATTCTCTGATTCTTCATCAATAACACCTTCATCCACTACAACAAGACAATTTCTTCTATTTCCTCCTTTATACTTTTTAAACCTCTCTGATTGATCCTTACTGTCATTATTAGGACAGTTTACAACTATATGTCCTATCTTATTACTGGAAAAACATTTTAAAGAAAGCTTACCTCTGTATTTTCCAGTGCCTTTTGGAAGTCTCTTGGCAAGAATAACTCCATCATAATCTCTTCATCATCCATACCTATGCTTTGCATGGATTCATAATTGGTACTTACTTCTTTTCCTTTTATGGTTGGTGCAACAGATGCCCTAAAAGCTGACTTAGTCTTCTGAACATTGCCATCATAACTATTCAACTCATATGCAGTCAACTTTGCAATGATAGAGTCTAAGGATACCTTGGTTTTGTCAATAGACCTTAGTTCCTGAATAGCTGAAACTCTGATTGCATAGACTGGTAATAATGATCTCAAAACTTTACTGACAATAGTGGCATAATCAATTGTTCCACCAGTGCACTTGATATCTCCAACAACAGTCTTGATCTGTATGCCATATTGTTGAATGGTTTCACCTTCAACCATCCTCATGTCTTCAAATTTTCCTCTAAGGATCTCTTCCTTAGCTCTCTTGACATTCTCATCACCACCATAAATAGTTTCCAATGTGTCCCATACATCCTTAGGAGTGTCCTTATCTTGTACATCAATGAACTCAATATCGGACAAACTGCTAATAAGAGCTTCCATAACTTGCCCATTTTCTTGAATCTCTCTTTTCTGATCATTGGTTAAAGTGCTAGTGGGGATTACATAGACATTCTCAACATAGCTCCAGTGTTAAGCACCCAAAATCTTGATATAGATCTTCATTCTCTCCTTCCACATTTTGAAGTTATCTCTATTGAACTTAGGACCTTCCCTCTTCATCATTAAGGCATGATCTTTTTCCTCAAGCGGTTAAGCTTATATTACTGAGGACCTAGAGTTGCTCTGATACCAATTGATGATTAATGATGAACAAGAGATACCCTAACTGGTACTAAGAAGTGGGGGGGATGTGAATCAGTACATACAAAAACTTCTCCGCAACTTATCAACTTAAAACAATCTTAACCGGTTGTCTTCATTACTGAACTTAACCATAGCAATACCAATTAAACACAGTAAGACTTCAAACAACATAAACAGGTAAAACTGAATACTTCAAATACATTCAATACTTGATAGCTACTTTATGCATAAACATATGCATGTGGTATATCAGCAATACCATAACCATTAACTTTGCATGCATAATCAATTAAACAAAGAATACTTAATCATCACATGAAAATGCACAACTCATGACACACTGATTTTTCATGTGGAAACCCAAATGGGAAAAACCATGGTGGAAATGAATACCCACAAGCTTGTTTTGAACTCTTTTGAATCTCACTCTATTAGGAGCCTAGTCTGGTTAATGACTTTACAAAAAGGTTCTGCTAGGAACCAACCCTGTTAAAGATCACCTGGTTAAGGGATGGCTATATACCCTGTTAAAGGTTACCTTGCTATAGGATTTAAAGAGCTCAATGAACTTGAGTCACCTAGTTAGAGGATTTATAGTAAGCCTGTTAAAGCTACCCGACAACAGGTAAAACTCTGATCTGATAACAACACTATATGCTAAGGCATATCCTTTTTAGTTCCTCTACTCTGCAATCACACTCTATAGTTTTATCTCACTGGTTTGGCAAGTATCTCATCACTCGGATACATACACAAATTTTTCTAACAACTTACAATAACAAACATCATCGACCTTATAGACAATAATTAGGTCGATAGTGTAAACCCTAAACCCTAATAATTTAAGTTTACAATTACAGGCGATCCAATCCTGACCGTCCAAACACTTTTCATAGAATGAAACAATCTCAAATAGATCATAAGTTATTCTGCATCATCCATTCTTCACCACACATAGAAATCAGTAACTCATCACGCTTTCTTCTCATACTGCTAAGAAGAATGTTCATTCTCGAGGTAGACATTTAATACAATTGATCCTTCACATGCAATATCCTGAAGGAAATCCTTCACGTGCACAAAACTGACATGGCATCTCGATCTCATCCTCATTTCTAAGCTAACTCATAATAGAAAATCATCAGTTGCATCGCACAAGCTAGATTGCCAAACTGGAAACCCTAGAGCTGAGACTACCAACCGGTAGTCACACTTAGTGAAACCCTGACACCAGTTCACTAAATCTCTTCATACCGGTTCATCAATAACAACTGCTTCCAATCTTCATACCAGTTGACCTATACTTATTGACATCAATGACAAAATACATTATTATCATATCATCATGTGGCAACATACCGGATCATCAAATGCCAACAATTTCTTGGATCAGGTTTTGGACTTTATTTTTTGGATATCAGTTCTTGGATTTTTCTCATGAGTGTTGCCATCAATGCCAAAGGGGGAGATTTTTGGCATTATAAACTCAGATGAGAATAGTTGATGTTGTCATTAATGGCAACCAACTGGTAACATGGTTCACAAATTACTCTGGCAACAGACATCATCTACTGGCACCGATAAGCACTACAAGTCTATTCTCACCGACATCCAACCTACACTGACAGAAGATCACACCAACACTCCTAGCCGACATATAAATTATATTATTTGGTATTGTAATTATATTGTATAGCTGACATGATGAATTGTAAAGACTCATATATGTATGAGATCTTGTAAGTCATTTTGAAATGTGTATAGGTAATGAATATAAGTGGTAAATGAGAGCGAATAACTATATATGCATTATGATGTAACTATTTCATGAGCGAATAACAGCAGAGTAGAGTGAAGCAAGGTTTATGGTAGAGGTATATGATAGAGCTTAAATTGGTACTGAATCCAACATTGCAGATGCTATTTTGAGCAGTACATTGTCATTTGTTTTAATCATCCAATTTTGTAGTCAGTGGGACTCCTATTTTGTATTAAGTAGTGATCTCTATGCCGTTGGCCTTCCTACATGTGTAGGCCCCTATTGTATAAGTAATATTTATTCATATTGACCAGTGAGTAAATATTATAGGTCACAAATCCCACCAAGGTTTTTCCCCTACCAGGTTTCCTTGCCAAAAATATATGTGTTATGGTGTGCATTGATGGTTATACTATTATTTCTTTATTGCATTATTACTTGTTCTGATTAATTACAAAAATAGGTTTTAAGGACCCAAAACATTTTACATAAATATCAAAAGAAAGATCATCAAAGATCAACTAGATCATCATAAAGACAACATACAAAAGACTGGCAAGAAAGACAACAACCCAAATAGACAACAAAAAACTAGGAACTGCAAAGCAAAAAAAATTGAAAAGAAAGACCTAGATAGCTAGCAACACCTATAGAGACTTAAGAAGTTTAGCAACCTTGATGACCAATAGGTCATAATTCACCGAAGCAACTTTGAGCTCTTTGATTTCCTTGTTTGTCTTTTTCTCCCTCTTCTTGCCTCTGGTCCTCATGCGTGGTCCTTGCACACCTTCCACACCCTCCATGTCAAGTTCCTGCTCTAGGTATCCCTTTTCATTCTTCAGCTTACTGATCAGGATTTTGATGTTGTTAGTCGAGGCCTTCAGAATGTTATAACTGTGTTCAACAATGCTTCTGAGATAGGTATCAATTTTTTTGAGTCTATTTTCAGCATCCACCATTCTCTGGTTCCTAACAGTGTCATTGTTTTTTATTTCCTCCAAGGCCTTCTCCACTTTCTCAAACCTTGGATTGAAGGCATCCCTAATCTCTTCAGCTCTGGCAATAGTCTTTCCCAAATCATCAACATGCTCAGCCATGGATTTACCTTCACTGATGCTAATAGTCTCCAGAATTTGAATCCTATGACTTAGGTTCTTGCTTTCCTCCACAGCTTTCTTGTGACTATTTATGAGCCAATCGAGGGTGTCCACAAACCCCTTCAAACCCTCAACAGAAGGGTTGGAAGGGGGGATTTTCCACCAACCTTGGCCTCATCAGTTTTGGGGTCTTCACCACTGGTATTCTATTCAGCATCACCACCATCACTCTGGTTGAAACCATCCCCTGTAATCTCCTCCTCAACGTTTTGGTCCGCATCTGAATCCTTACTCTGCTCTTTGTCCTCTGTCTCTAGCTCAGGATTGCCCTGCCTTTTCTACTTTTTCCTTTTCTGAGAAGAAGATTTAGGTTTCTTCTTCCGAGGGGATAGAGAGTCATCCTTTTCAAATTCCTTAGAGACCTCCTAGGAGGAGGAAGAGTGAATCTAGAAGACCTTCTCTTTGCTTTTTTTCTTACTGTATACACCTAAAATTGGCTATAACTATTCTTCTATTAATTAATATTTTATTAATTCATTCATTTATCCTATTCTTCTAATTAATTAAATATCTAATATTTAATTATTCCTTTAACCAAGTTAATTAAATATCTAATATTTAATTATCTCCTCCAAACAATCAAATATCCAATATTTAATAGTTATTCTCCTATCCTATAGTTTCAAATATTAAATAATTTCTAAATTATTTAATCCCTTATCCAACTCACCCTTCCATCTCCACTTCATCTTCCCTTTGCCAACTCATCAAACATGTGGCTAATGAAATTAATATTTCTTAAATATTAATTCATCATTTATCTTCAACTTCCAAACTTAATGAAAATTGTGTACGTACACATATTTCATAACCATTTCCTATATTCTCTCCAACACCCCCTACATCTTAGGAAGGACTTGAGTCCACTTGTCCTCTCATGCCTAAATTTCCTCCAACCATCCCTAGATTCCCTCAATCAGAAACCCAGTTAAGGTGAGATGAGTGACACTTGTCTTCTCCTTCCCCCTTTCTCTCAACCTTCAACTTTGCTCACAGCCATCCAAATCTGTAGATCTGATCAGGACCGTTGATCTGAGCCACATCATCTTATCCTCTCAAAGTCTATAAAATCAAGAGCTTCAATTGAGAGAGAGTTAGAATTCAAGAGACTTCAAGTGCATTTTGTAAGCTAATCATATGCATCCGTGAGTTTTTGAAGCAAATAGCAATAGCAAATATCATATATCATTTTAGCATAATCATTTTAGCATAATCATGTAGTATTTACATATCATAGTATCAGTTAACAACAAGTTATCAGTCCATTCTTCATATGCCATCTTGGAAGCCAACACTGCATTGTCTGAGAGCACACCATCTGCAACCAGGAACAGTGGAGTTAGGACACAATGAGACATAAGCCATGAAGGTAAAATAATGTTTTATTTTAGTATGTATTTCATGTAGTTTCATTGGTGGATTTTGGATTTCTTGTATGCATTTCCATTGTATTTTGTGAAACTAACTTATTACAGGTAACATTCTGAGGATGAAATTCAAGATCACACATTTTGGCACCCATCGTGGGGCTCGACCTCGCATATACCTTTAAAAATATCACAAAAAGTTAAATCAATGCATTTGTAATGTAGATTCATGCATGTGTGAATTTTGACAGTGCTTTTGTTCGATAGGTTAGCACATTTGCATCATAGGTTAGTGCTTTTGTCTGAAAACTACACATTTACATCATAGGTTAGCACATATGTCATATAGGCTAGCGCTTTTGTCTTAAATTCTGCACATTCGTATCACAGGATTGCGCATTTGCATCATAGGTTAGCACATATGTCAAAAAAATTGTGCTTTTGTGTCCACAGAGCAGCGCTTTTGATCTGCAGGTTAGCATTTTTGAATAGAAAGATAGCGCATATGTTAGGTTAATGCTTCTATTTATAAAACTGACAAAATTTTCTTGCAGGTCCGAATGTCCAAGAAATCAGATTTTTCAGATTACTAACATGCATGTGCAGGATGGCATTTAAGGAAAATTTTATGCATTTTATCATCTAGCTAATTAAAAGTCTTCATTTGGAAAGTAATATATCATATCTTGTTCACCTAGTTTAACTAAGAGGATGAATTGACAACATGCAACTTGCATTTTTGGTATTTTCTCTAAAATAGTTGCACATAGACTTTTAAAAGTGCTAAAATGAACACCATGCTTGTTGGAGCAACATCTCCAAATAGGACTTAGCCAATAATTGCTTGGAAAAGGATAAAAAGAACACTTGTATTCTATGTCTCGAAAGTGGTAGGTATATGCTCTCCCCTTAATTGGGTGACCAAAAAGCCAAACCCACTCTTTTACGCTTTCTTTACTTTCAAGTAATTAAATCCTTTTAGAGGGTCTACCTTCCCGAGCTGCCTTGAGTGGGCTAGTGAGAGGGGAATGACCTAAAGTGGAAATAGGCTAATACCAAGTCCTTCCAATCCACTATAAATAAATCATGTTTGTGACGAAATTCCTAAACAACATGTGCTGATAAGTTCATACTGACACTATGTTTCCCCATAAACACTATGGAGCGTAACCTTTATAGGCTAAGAACCTTTTGTATTTACAGAGCTGAAAGTGTTGCATGTATGGCCACATGACCTTAAGCCTTTACTAAAAACTACTTGTACTATTTGCCAAAATCCTTCCAGATGTTGGCGCAGGAGGTTGGACCTCTGAAGCGGATCACATACATACGACTCCTAGTAGAGATATAAAGTTTGCCATGGGGAGATTTAATGGAAATTGGTGCTTGACTGCCTCGAAGAAGTGAGTGCCGAGGGTGGAGCCAGTGGGGTCAAGCATCTAAATATTCACTTTGAATAGCATAGCCTCGGGGAAAACTCCACGTGAGATTCAACAACTATTGTCTCAGCCTGTGATAGGGATTGTACTTGCTTGTGCATTTTGTTTATTAAACATTGTGTCTTCTATATCTGTAACATGTTCCAAATGGTCAAAAATTGAAGAAAATTATCATCTACAAGGGAGCAAAAATCCAACAAATTTCTGAAAAAGTTTGATCAAAAGGGTAATACAAAAGCTTTTCAACACTTGAAACACCAGACCCAAAATCAAAGTGTCAAAACATCAATGTCAAAATAATTCTTGAAGTAGGTTTGTCTCTAAACCATCACATACTTTTCAAACTAGCTCAAACAACTAGGTTACTAATCCAACAAGTTATACTCAAAAGGTTCTATAAACATCAACATTTAACAAGCTATCGATTCAACTATCTTAAGTGCAAAAATCAACATCTTTGTCAAGTTTCTCATCAGGATAATCAAATCCTTTATCATGAAGCTTGATCAAATCTATACTAGGTTCCTAATCTTGGATATATCTTTCCTATTTTGAACCTAGGTTATATCAAAACCAAAATTGCACCAACTGTGGAATCAAACAAACTTGTAAATTGTCAAAGGATTATATGACTTTTAAGTATCACCTTAAGAAAAGAAAACCCAGTTATAAAGCTACTCAGAAAAGGATAAGATTATTGTATATCAATCGCAAGATCTTATTGAAACATAGGACATGCTTACACCATTTTCATCACTACTTACATGGCTGAGGTACAGAATTGGACAGTGAAACTCTATAAAGACATGCCTTTCAAAAAAGAGATGCTTTATCCCAACGAACAAACAATAGTGGTAAGATCAACAAATCATATCTTCCTAAACCAATAATCGCTTATTGACTTTGTCCTTTGGGAATTTCAACAACATTGAAATAATCACATGTCAATTTGGACTAGAGCCTAACACGAGCAACCAACAACAAATGGAGGAAGAAGATACTCCTATATTCCACACTTTTGGATTTACCGTTGTTGACGAAGAAGCAGTCAATAGCACCATTAGAGACCTTGAGCAAGATTTCAAATTTGATAGGCTAATGGAAAAATTGTTGGCAAAAGAAAAAGAAAAATATCTCTTGATGTTGGCAAAATCTGAAGCTAAACTACCACAATATTTTAACATGGAAAGCTTGAAACAAGATGCAGAGACAAGTAACACTGAAAACATAGATGATCCAAATAATGAGGACATAAACAAAGAAAGTAACAGAGAAACAAGGAAAGAAAGGGATGATAAAGGAAAAGAGCGTAGTGACAAAAAGACTCTTGAAGAAACAAGAAGAAATTATGTAGATAATCCCTTATCAAACCTTACTCAACAAATACAAACTCTTCAACAATGAATACAAGACATGCAAAATGGGACAAGCTCCAAGAAATATTCAATAGAAGATATATGCCCATATCATTTTGATAAAAATCTGAATATGATACCATTTCTGCAACATTGCGAGATTCCTAAATATGACAAATACGATGGAAGATTTGATCCTCAAGATCACAATAGGGAGTTTTGTACTATGAGCATGGAATGTGCTCATGATGAAACTTACCTTATGCATCTGTTTCCTAGGAGTTTAAATGGACAATCAATGGAGTGGCTTTCAAGATTATCATCCGGAATCAAATTCTTTGAAGAACTTGTGAATAGGTTTATTTCACAATATTCCTACAATATAAGGAATGAAATAACAATGCTAGATCTTTGCAATGTTAAACAAAAGAATGGTGAATCCTTTATGATTTTCTTACAATGATGGAAACACATGTTTAATAGGTATCCCTGAGATGTACCTGATCAAGAAAAAATGAACATATTCATTGATAATCTTATCAGTGAAATGAGTTATCGACTAAGAATGCAATGTCCTCCCTCTTTTGCCAAAATGATCGAGAATGGACTAAAAATAGAGAACGCAATGGTAAAGAAAGGAGAACTAAAAAATTACAATAATTCATACAACAACAACAACAACAACAACAACAACAATGACAAACCCAAGTTCTGGTCAAAGAATAGGAATGTCAGCAATGAAGGGATTGACGATAATAGTAATACAAAAAAAAAACCAATTTTCAATCTATCAAGTCAAAACCCAAGTAATAACAATCCAGAAAACAACAAAGCTAAGTCCTTTTTCTCCAATCCTCGAAGAAAATTCACAAACATTGGAGAATCTTTAGAATCAGCTCTAAAAACTTTACTTGCTAATAAATTGATTGTTTTGCCAAAAACAAGAAATTATGAACCACCAGTCAAGCCCAATTGGTGGAATGACAATCATTTTTGCAACTATCATCGGAATAAAGGACATCTAATAAATGATTGTCAGAGATTGAAACACCTTATCCAAGGTCTAATCGATAATGGAACCATTACAATGGATAGCCATAAAATGAATGAATCACACTTGGCTTTCAAAACTCCACTCCCAAATTATGACAAAGGAAAAACCAAGGTGAATTACACTTATACATATGATGATGTAGTGAATGTGACTATTGTTAACGAAAATTCATCTTCTAAACTAATCAATGTTATCACGAGAAGCAAAAGAAAGGTTACCTTTCCAGGTGTAACAAAAGATCCAACACCCATTCCACAACAATACAATTTAGTAGAGAAATTACAACGAATACCTGCTCAAATATCAATTCTGGAACTTCTCAAGATTTCACCTATGCATAAGGACATTTTGGAGAAAGCTTTAGTGGAGACAATAGTTTCAAAAGATTTGGATATAGATCAGTTCCAAAATATGGTAGGACACCTCATAGCTCCTCATTGCTTATCATTTTCAGAAAATGATGATGCATCCTTGCAACATCCTCATAATGCTCCCATACATGTTGAAGTAATAAACCTCGTGTCAAACGTGTTCTCATAGATGGAGGAGCTGGATTTAACATTTGTGCATTAAGTTTGATAAAAGATTTGGGATATTCAAAGAATGCAGTAGACCCAAAAATAAAATAACCATCAAGGCTTATGATGAAGCATAATGTTCTTCTAAAGGGACTATTATGCTACCAATAAAGATAGGACCTATGGAAAAGGATACAATGTGTCAAGTTTTAGATTTGAACCTCTCCTACAATATTATTCTGGGAAGACCATGGATTCACAAGATGCAAGCATTTCCTTCTACATATCGTCAATGTGTAAAATTTCCTCATGAAGGAAAAGAAATCACTATAATTACAGATTCCAGTCAATATTGCAATAATTTGAAGCCAACACAAGATACAAGAGTTCCACATAACAGAGAATCAATATATCCTACCAAAGAAATTCAAGCAAAGTTATGGGAAACTTTTGAAGAAAAGCTCAACTTAAATGATGAAGGAATGAGAAAGTATTCTTTGCAAAATTTTCCACTTTCCCCTAAGTCATATGGGAAACCTACAGATATTCAATCAAAGGCATCAGGAAAATCAAAACATATGGTTAAAAGAACCTTTGTTAGTGCTAGAACTCTTGAAGAGGAAAATGAAGACAAAGACATTCTTGGTTGGTTATACAAAGATGAAGATAAAACTATAGCAACAACAACAGCAATAGAAGTCAATATTCCTATAAAACAATATGGCAAAGGATATGAAATCATGCAAAAGATGGGATATGAAGTAATAGGACCAATTGGTAAGCAACATCAAGGTATTTCAGAACCTATTTATCCACACTCACAATCCACAGAAGATAAATCCGGGCTAGGATATCTGAAGTCTAATCAAAAGCAACATAATCATCAACATCAAAAATGGAGAAAGAAATCAGTTTCTAAAGAAGAAAATTGGCAAGAAAAGCTACATCAAGCGGCCGAAACAGTAACCAATAAACAAAAGAAGCAAGAAGAACATGAAAAGAAAGAAAATGAGATCATCATCCAAGGTGAAAAAAAATCTTGTCAACAAGTTTTGAAAATACAAGCAAAGGCAAAATCTTCACAAGATATTCCAAAAGCAGTAAAAATAGAGATGGCAGAAATCAGAGAACTCTTTGCACCCTACGACATTCCAATATGGTATAGTGGAGTAATCTTGGATCAGGATTTAGAAACAGACTCCAATAAATATGAATGGAGTCCAGATGTCTTATCCACTACATCAAGGAAAGAACATAATGAAGATCAAGTACCTATCATGAAAGAATACTTGTCTATAGCAGAACAAAAGATGAAGTTAGAAAGAAGGCAAGAAAAACTCAGAATCCAGAGAAAAGAGGCGTATGCAAAAATGAAAGGAAATGACAAAGATAGAGAAGCAATGCCACAAGAAGCACAAACACAAATCAGATATGGAAGAACCATGGAAGAGCTAAGAGATAGTCAAGTTGGATTAACTATTAGTCTAGAAGAAGTTGAATTTGAAAGGAGACAAAATCTATTAAAAGAATCTACTTCATCATGTGCACAAATATGTCAACTCCAAAATGCAAATGAGGTCAATCAAGAAGGAATTTGTAGTATCAAAGATGTGTACGTAGATATAATCCATTCATTTAAGGGACAAATATCAGTTGAAGGACCACTTGAGTGTGAACTACCAAATGCTAATATTAATCTTGTTAAGACTAATTCGGAAATGCTTGAGAAAGACAATTCTCAAAAACATTTAATCTGTGACAATATCTATTCTACACCAAGCTATGATCATTATGTCATGAACATTGAAACACCTAATGATGATAGTGATTATGATTTACCCCTTCTGCATCCTGAACTAATTGATTGGGATAATTTAGACAACCCTGAACTAAATTTCTTTTCCAATGATCATGACTTAGCCGTGTACCTTAACATTGTTGAACCTATCCATCCTAAGATATCTTCCATTGCAGAATCAAGTGATGTTTCTCATAGCCAAGAGAATGCCAAACTTTTAGTCACAAAAGAGAAATAAAACAAAGAAAGAGACCTATTGTTGAAAACCATTTCATGGCAACATTAGATCAATCAAAAGAGAAAACAAAGGGCATATTTGATGGTGAAAACCTGATGGAAAGTTTGACATTTTTCCTGCATATTTTCAAGAGAGATCTGCTATCCTGATAGAACCAATAGAAGCAGTAAACATTGATACATCAAAAGATCCTAAAATACTTCATTTCACTGCCTCATTATCAGAAAGAGAGAGAAAAGAGTACATGGAATTCTTTAAGAAAAGACAAATAAATTTTGCTTGGTCTTATGCAGATATGCCAGGACTTAACCCAGATCTTATCATGCATCATCTTAATATGAATTTAAAAGAAAAACCTGTTAAGCAAAAGCTAGGAAAGATGCATCCACATATTGCTCTCCTTGTCAAAACCGAGCTCAAGAAACTATTAGAATTGGGTTTCATAAGACCAGTTGCTTATCTAGAATGGGTCTCAAGTATCGTACCAGTATCAAAACTAGATAAGAGCATAAGAGTCTACATAGATTTCAAAGATCTAAATAAAGCATGTCCAAAAGATGACTTCCCATTACCAAACATTGATATCATAATGGACTTATCAGCAGGCCATGAGATGTTTTCATTAATGGATGGCTTCTCAGGATATAGTCAAATAAGAATAGCACCTGAAGATAAGAGGAAAGTACTGCTAGAATGTTATGCCATTTGGGCTTAAGAATGTAGGAGTGACTTATCAAAGGGCTATGACGACAATTTTTCATGTCATGATGCATACATTCATGGAAGATTATGTCGATGACATACTTACAAAATCTCACACAAGAAAATAACATTTGAACATTTAAGCAAGATTTTTGATTGGCTGGAAAGATATCAATTGAGATTAAATCCAAAGAAATGTGCATTTGGAGTAACCTCTGGAAAGCTCCTTGGATACATTATATCAGCTCGTGGCATCAAAGTAGATCTTGGAAAATTTAAAGCTATCATGGAGATGGAGTCACCCAAGAACATAAGTCAATTGTGATCATTACAAGGAAGGTTGCAATCAATCAGGAGATTTGTTTCTCAATTGGCTGATAGATGTCTTCCATTTACCCATCTTCTACATAAAAATGTTCCATTCAAATGGGATACAAAATGTGAAGAAGCTTTCTTGCAAATAAAATAATATCTTATGAGTCCTTCAGTATTGATATCACCAAGCAAGGGGAAACCATTGTTACTCTATGTCTCAACAACAAGTGTATCATTAGGCACTCTCCTAGCTCAACATGATGATGAAGGAAAAGAAAGAGCAATTTATTATATCAGCAGAACACTTGTTGGCTATGAGTTAAATTATTCCCCAATTGAAAAGATATGTCTAGCAGTTGTATTTGCAACCCAGAAGCTACGACATTATATGTTGATTCATTCTATAAAACTAATAGCAAAGATAGATCCTCTCAAATATCTATTGAGCAAGTCAACATTGACAAGGAGACTAGCCAAATGGGTTATGATACTGAGTGAATTTGACATAGAATATGTTGACCAGAAAGATATCAAGGGACAAGTCATCACTGATCAATTGGCTGATGCACCTCTACATAATAACATGCCTTTGCACATCGAATTTCTTGATGTAGATATCTTGACAATAAGTACAAACTTTTGGGAATTTTACTTTGATGGTTCTTATACTCAATATGGATCGGGTGCAGGAATCTTTTTCATCACACCTCAAGGACACACAATTCCGAAATCATATAGACGACAATTTCCATGCACCAATAATACTGCAAAGTATGAAGCATTGGTTGTAGGGCTTAAAATGGCCATTGAATGGAATATTAAAGAACTACATGTCTATGGTGATTCACAACTTGTCATAAATCAAATAAATGATGAATATCAAACAAAGGATGATAAGCTTATGCCATACAAATAGCTGATAGAGGAATTTAAAAGACACTTTAAAGAAATCACATTCACCCAGATTCCTAGAAATGAGAATAAAGCAGTAGATGTGATGGCTACAATAGAATCTCTCTTGCAAAATAAAGAGAATCAATAGTGTTACAAATTTCTCATGGAAGATATCTTAACCCCTACCATCCAATCCTAGCATACCTATCAAATTTGCCATATATCAGGAATCAGTGAATCCTTATATGGTCAAACCTACCAATATTTGAAAGATCATATCCTTCCTCTGGAATTATCTCATAATCAACAAAGAAACTTTATCCGTCAATCCTCTCGCTATACCATTATTACTGATATCCTATATAGGTGTGGTCTAGATGGTACATTGTTGAGATGTCTTGAAAAAGATGAATCTGAGAGAGTTCTTAATGACATTCATGCAGGTATTTATGGTACACACTCAAGTGGTTTAACATTGGCTAAGAAACTTATCCGTATGGGTTACTTTTGGCCTACTATGGAAAGAGATTCATTCACCTATGCTAGAAAATGTAAATTGTTAGGTCCCGGAGACAACTGAGAGGGGGGGGGGGGTGAATTAGTTGTCAAATAAATTCAAACCAAAAACAACATAACCAACTTAATTCTTAATACCAGTAAACTAGTTAAGTATGCCGGTAGACAGTTTTAACAGTTAATTGTTATATTGGTAAAGATTAATGCATGAAACATAAACACAAAGTCATCCACAACACATGACACCAATACTTGTACATGGAAACCCTGTAAGGGGGAAAACCACAGGGGGAAACCTTACCCACAATCAGACGATACTACTGCAGATAGTAAGTGTACATAAATGGGGTCTGCACATGTAGAAAGGCCAACAACCTAGAGCTCACTGCTCAATCACAAAATGGGAGTCACACTCACTACAGTTGGATGGTTAAATCCAATAAGAATGTACTGCACAAAATAGCATCTTCATATGTTGGATTCAGTACCAGTGTAATGTTGATATGCTTTCACAAGAAAACTAGCTTCACCTTCAAATGATGTCTGCATGTATTGCACTACTTAATCTCGCATATACCTTCACACAATTCTTTTTCACATTCCACACTTGATCTTTCAAATAAGATCTTACATTTATACCATAACCTAAGACCAATTTTAGTAGGTTGGCTCTACAAGATATTACAATAAAAACATTTTACAAACAATATAATATCCAATGCAATAACTGATTGAACATGTTGGCTTAATGCATTTCCAACAATAATTAATCATCTCCATAGTGTGCCATGTTGATTTGGAAAAGATAAACCTGTCGATGTAACCCTAGATAACCCTAGACCTATTTGTCGGTAAAAGCAAATATGCAAATATGAATATACCAATGATTAATTCATTAAGATAAGATGTCCACATGATGTCTTCGATATTACCAAGTGTCTTCCATATCATTCCAAGTGCCAATGATCATTATATCTTGCCGGTGAACCATATACTAGTAACTGTGCAATAGTTACTTGCTTGTCAGTGAATGTTGTTGGATCTCCAAAGTGCTAGTGTTTTAGTAGGTGTTGACATCAATGACAAAACCATACCAAAATACCGACAATCTCCACCTTTGGCATTGATGGCAACACAAGATGGAAAAACCATTAAAGTGCCAAAATAGAAATGCCAAATACCAAAAACCAACAATCTCCAAAAAGATCATAACCAGAAATCAAAATACATACAAAGAGTAATAGTCTCTCCCAAACAACAATCTCTCCCCCTAGGAGCAACATGTGTTTTTCAAAGTTTTTCAATACCAATCTCTCCTTAAAAGATAATGTGTTTTTCCATTGATATCTCTCCCCCTTTGACATCAAATGCCAAAGTTACAACAAAACTAAGTTCATATACAAAATACCAATCAATTCAATATACCAACTACTCCCCCTGAGAAGTAGCTTCATCATCAAAGACCGGAGTAAAAGATTTGTATGTTAATTCTGCTGGTTGATGACAATCATCAACTATCTAAGTCTCTACCGGTGGTGGTTTGACTCCAAGCTAATCTCTGAGATATTCAAAAGTCTCCTTGGGCAAAGGTTTTGTAAAGATATCTGCAAGTTGTTCTTTAGTATTCACATAAACCAGTTTTATCTCCTTTTCTTCAACTTTTTCCCTTAGAAAATTCAGTTTGATAGAAACATGTTTTGTTTTAGAATGTAATATTGGATTCTTAGATATATCAATTGCTACAGTGTTATCACAATATATAGTAATAGGTTCCTTGCATTTTACCTTTATGTCTTTCAACATTTGCTTAAGCTATAGTACCTGTGAACAGTTAGTTGTTGCTACAACATATTCTGATTCTGCTGTTGATAAAGATGTACAACTCTGTTTCTTACTCAACCAAGAAAGAATGCTTCACCAGTGGTGATTTTTCTATCATCCACATCTCCTACCCAATTTGCATCTGTGTATGCACATAATTCAAAGTTTTCATCTCTAGGATACCATAATCCAAGATTTATAGTGCCTTGTAAGTACCGGAAAATCCTTTTTACTGTTGATTCATGATTTTCTCTAGGATTACTTTGAAATCTAGAAACAATACATACTGGATTCATAATATCAGGTCTGGTTTGTGTCAAATACAGTAAACCTCCTATCATAGATTTGTATCTAGTTGGATTAATTGGTGTAGATTCATCCCTTTGAGATAATTTGTCATTTGTAGTCATAGGTGTGCTTACCGGTTTAGAGTTCTCCATCCCAAATTTCTTTAGTAACTCTTTTAGGTGTTTGGATTGACTCAACAATATACCTTTCTCAATTTGTGAAATCTGCAATCCTAAAAAGAATTTTATTTCTCCAATCATAGACCTTTCAAATTCTTGTTGCATTTTAATAGAAAATTCCTTACATAAACCATCTTCTCCTCCAAAGATTATATCATCAACAAATACTTATATAATCAAGATTTCATCATTAGTTATTTTGTAATATAAATTGTTGTCTGCATTTCCTTTAGTAAAACCAATCTTTAAAAGATACTTATCCAATCTTGCATGCCAAGCTCTTGGAGCTTGTTTTAATCCATAGAGAGCTTTTCTTAACCTTCAAACCATATCATTGTTATCTGTCAAAGAAAATCCATTAGGTTGTTCAATGTATACTTCCTCTTCAAGATCTCCATTCAAAAATGCACATTTAATATCCATTTGATAAACTTTGTAGTTCTTGTGTGCTGCAAAAGCCAAGAATAATCTGACTGCCTCAATTCTAGCTACCGGTGCAAAGTTTCATTGTAATCAACTCCTTCCTTCTGAGAATATCCTTACACACTAGTCTTACTTTATTTTTGACAACTTACCATCTTCATTAAGTTTGTTTCTGAATACCCATTTGGTTCCAATTACATTTATATCTTTAGTCTGGGGAACTAATGACCAAGTGTTATTTTTCTCAATTTGTTCTAATTCTTCTTCCATAGCTTTAATCCAAAATTTATCTTCACATGCCTCATTAATAGATGATGGTTCAATTTGAGAAATAAGACATACCTCTTCATTTGCCAATCTTCCTCTTGTCATAACTCCTTTAAACTTGTTTCCAATTATTTGATCTTCAGAATGATTCAGTCTTACATACCGGGGTGTCTTTGTTTGTTGTTTTTCTCCAATTATTGTGGAATCCTCAGGTGGTACCGGGATAACTGGATCTTCATTTTGTACCAGTGGATTTAGTGTAGGTTCATTTGTCACAATTTTTGTTGCCAGTTCAGAGTCTATATACCTTGAAGTTCCTCTAAATTGTTCATCAATTGTTACATTTGTACTCTCAACAATTTTCTGCAATCTCTTGTTAAAACATCTATATGCCTTTCTCTTAGATGAATAACCAAGAAATATTCCTTCATCACTTCTAGGATCAAATTTGCCAATATACTCATCTCTTCTGATATAACATTTACTTCCAAAAATTCTGAAATACTTAAGAGTAGGAGTATTACCAAACCAAAGTTCATGAGGGGTCTTATCGGTTTCACCTTTGATGTGAACTTTGTTGAATGTATAGACTGCTATACTGACTGCTTCTCTCCAATACACATGTGGTAAATTTGCTTCTAATAACATACTTCTTGTTACATCCAAGATAGTTCTGTTTTTCCTTTCAACAACTCCATTCTATTGTGGTGTTCGAGGTGCTGATAGCCGTCTTCTGATTCCATTTAATTCATAGAATGTATTAAAGTCCTTAGATGTGAATTCTCCTCCTTGATCTAATCTTAAGCATTTGATTTTCTTACCAGTTTCATTTTCAAGCATTGCTTTGAACAGTTTGAACTTTCTAAGTGCTTCTGATTTTTCTCTGAGAAAAGTAACCCAACACATTCTAGAATAATCATCAATGATTAGCATGAAATATCTATCACCTTGTAAGCTTTTAGTTCTAGCTGGACCACATAAATCAGTGTGAATCAAATCAAGAGCATTATTGGATTTTTCTGGAATACTTTTGAAACTAGCTCTAACTTGTTTTCCAAATTGACTTTCCTTACATATTGTATTCTGAGGTTTGACAATTTTAGGTAAATCTCTAACTACCTTAGTAGTACTAAGCTTTACCATGCAATCAAAGTTTACATGACAGAGTCTCTTATACCATAACCAAATTTCATCTATATGTACAATCAAGCATGTCTTTTCACTGTTATTCAAATGAAAGATATTACCTCTAGTCTAATTACCGGTTTCAATTTCCAAACTAGTTCTATTCATGATTTTGCATTTTCCATTTTTAAATTAATTGACCAACACTTAAAAGATTATGCTTTGATCCTTCAACATAGTAAACATTGTCAGTGTTATGCTTACCATCAAGAGCTATTGTACCCTTACCTTTGATTGAACAAGCTTTGTCATCTCCAAATCTTACTAAACCTCCATTATATTCTTGAAAGTTCAAGAATTTACCTTTGTCTACTATCATATGATGTGAGCATCCTGAGTCAATGATCCATTCATCCTTTACTTCAACTTTAGCTGCTAGGGCTTGTTCTACTGGTTGAGCAATAGGTGTCGGTTGATCTTCTATTATAGCAACAAAAACCCATCGATTGTCTGTTGGATCCTCATCAGAATCATTAGTCACACCTTCATTAGCAATGTAACAAGATTTGTCTTTGTTCTTCTTAAATCTGTATCTCTGATATTCAGGATTAGGCTTGTATGTTCTTGTAGCTTCTTCTCTTAATCTAGCATGTCTATCAAGGCATCTTGAAGCCATATGACCAATCTTATTGCAGTTAAAACATTTAAAGGGAGCTTTATCTTCATACTTACTTCCAACTGGACCTTTAGGCATTTTCCTTGCAAATAGTGCTTCAAGTTCTTCAAGTTCTTCATTTTCTTTCCCGCTTTCTTCAAGTTCTCTTGCATAAAAGGCTTTCCAATCAAATTTGTCAAATGATGGAGCAGATGATGTTGATGCTTTAAAGGCTAAATCTATCTTTATAGTAGCAACAAGATCAAATTCTTCAATTTCAAAAGCTGAAAGTTTCCCAATCAATATATCCCTAGTTACTGATGTATTAGGCATTGTTCTCAACTCATTTATAGCAGTAACCTTCATTTTATATGCCGGTGGCAATCCTCTTAAATTTTTTGAAATAATTTCATCCTCACTTAAGGTTCCTCCACAACATTTAATACCCAAAACAATTTCATTTACTCTTTCCATAAAAGCAGAAATCCTTTCATCTTCTTCCATTTTCAGATGTTCATACCTGACCCAGAAGCTTTCAAGTTTTGTAATTTTGACTATGGAATATCCTTCATTCAGTGTTTCCAAATGATCCCAAATAGATTTAGCAGTAGACCTATCTAATAGTCCCATGATTTGTTGATCTGATAATGTGCTCAAAAGTGCTTCTCTTGCTTTGCAATCATTTTCCTCATCTTTTGTCAAGTTAGCTGGACTGGGTTGACTTGGTACAGCAATAGTATAACCATTCCTCATAGCTTCCCATATGTATTTTCCAAATGCAATTCAGATGTGTCTCCATTCAGATCTTCCATATGGCATAGTTGGTTCCATCAAGTTTAAGATTGTCCTTCCTGAAATAGTTAGTAGACATTGGATCTCCTCGAGCTGTTAAACTTCTATAAAAGAGGACTAAGCTCTGATACCGATTGTTAGGTCCCGGAGACAACTGAGAGGGGGGAGGTGAATCAGTTGTCAAATAAATTCAAACCAAAAACAACTTAACCAACTTAATGCTTAATACCAGTAAACCAATTAAGTATTTCGGTAGACAGTTTTAACAGTTAATTGCTATAGCGGTAAAGATTAATGCATTAAACATATATACAAAGTCATCCACAACACATGACACCAATATTTGTACGTGGAAACCTTGTAAGGGGATAAACCATGGTGGGAAACCTTACCCACAATTAGATGATACTACTGCAGATAGTAAGTGTACATAAATAGGGTTTGCACATACAGAAAAGCCAACAACCTAGAGCTCACTGCTCAATCACAAAATGGGAGTCACACTGACTACAATTGGATGGTTAAATCCAATAAGAATGTACTGCACAAAATAGCATCTTCATATGCTATATTCAGTACCAATGTAATGCTAATATGCTTTCACAAAAACCTAGCTTCACCTTCAAATGATGTCTGTGTGTATTGCACTACTTAATCTCGCATATACCTTCACACAATTCTTTTTCGCATTCCACACTTGATCTTACAAATAAGATCTTACATTTATACCATAACCTAAGACCAATTTTAGTAGGTCGGCTCTACAAGATATTGCAATAAAAATATTTTACAAACAATATAATATCTGATGCAATAACCGATTGAACATGTTGGCTTAATGCATTTGCAACAATAATTAATCATCTCCATAGCGTGCCATGCTAATCTGGAAAAGATAAACCTGTCGGTGTAACCCTAGATAACCCTGGACCTATTTGTCGGTAAAAGCAAATATGAATATACCAATGGTTAATTCATTAAGATAAGATGTCCACATGATGTCTTCGATATTACCAAGTGTCTTCCATATCATTCCAAGTGTCGGTGATCATTATATCATGTCGGTGAACCATATACTAGTAACTGTGCAATAGTTGCTTGCTGGTGAATGCTGCTGGATCTCCAAAGTGCTAGTGTTTTAGTAGGTGTTGACATCAATGAAAAAACCATACCAAAATACCAACATAAATAGTGTTAGATCCATGGAAATCTAATCCATGCACCAGCACAAGAGTTATAACTTATGATAGGATCATGGCCATTTTCACAACGAGGCCTTGATTTGGTAGGAAAGATCAATCCTTAATCTTCTAATGGACATAAGTTCATTCTGATTGCTACTGAATATTTTACTAAGTGGATTGAAGCAGTGCCTTTAACAATAGTGATAGGAAAACAAATATCATCATTCATCTTGAATTATATAATCTATCGCTATGGCATTCCTATGACCATTATCACTGATAATGGAAGACCATTCAAAAATCAAGATGTGAAAGAACTATGTGAACAGTTTTATATCCAACATAGGTTCTCTACTCCATATTATCCACAGGGAAATGGTCAAGCTGAGGCATCAAACAAAACTATCTTGAAAATCTTGAAGAAAACAATAAATGAAGCTAGAAAAGACTGGCACATTCAGCTAAATCCTGCTCTTTGGGCATACCAAACTAGAGTTCGCACTCCAGTAGGGGCAACTCCATATTGTTTGGTCTATGGATCAGAAGCTATATTACCTATAGAAGTAGAGATTCCTTCTCTACGTGTATCCTTGCACGATCTTATACCAAAAGAAGAACAACGAGTTTCTCGACTCCAAGAACTAGAACTAATTTAGGAACTTCACCAAAATGCAATAGAACATTTGAAAGTATACCAACAAAGAAAGGCAAGAAGCTATAACCATAGAGTCAAGCCGCATATTTTCCAAATTAGAGATATAGTTCTAAGGGAGAATCTGAGAAATCAACAAGACCGAGAAAAGAAGGGAAAATTTGAACCAAATTGGCTAGGACCTTTTGTCATGGTAGCAACATATGGATCAGGAGCATACAAGTTTACTCTTGAAGGTGATTGGTTTGATGAACCTATCAATTCTATCCATCTCAAGAAATTCTATGCTTGAGATATAAAGTCCTGAAAAAAATCAATAAAAAGCATATAAAATCCAAAAAATGCAATAAATTTAGATGGTGAAAACCTGGTAAACAGATGCTATCTAAAAAGTGAGTTCCTCCATTTATGAGATCCCTTTGTGCACCTATCCACTCCATCCTATTGCATCTATCATTGCTATCTATCACTAGCTTATCCAAAACATCTTTCACATCCATTGCTCTGAACCATTTAGCAAGAAATATGCAGCTTACCAATAGTTAACCAATCTTTGACATACTTGTCGTAGTCACTATCTTAGATTTTATCAGCACCAATCAATCTGCATTTGTATCCCATCATGGTTTGGATCTTGATCAGTTCATACATCCATAATAAATTTTTGTTTCCACTGGGGGAAAAATCCTAATTTCTTTTGCTAAGGTGATCTTTTGAATCTTTAAAATCCAAAAACATTCGAAAAACTTAGAAAATCCAAAAACATCTAGGGTTTTGAAATAGATAAAAAGAAACAAAGCAATGAAAATCAAGGCATTTCATAACAACTGAATCATCAAACTTAGAAAATGAAGAATCAACCAGCAAGCTATAAAGGATTATCAAAGATCATTCATTAAGATGATTATATCAGTTAATGACCATTAGAACATGTGAATGACATACAAGGTTCGATGTTTATATCTTGATTTTATTTCTAATCATGTACTCTATGCAACTCAAGGATGTCCATGACTAGAGAAGCTATGATGAGGCATGATTATTTTCTTTTATTGTTGTCTGTGGTTTATCTCTTACTAAAGTATGTACTTGTCTAAGGATATGATCGGCAAAAGATCAAGGAGGACGTTCCAAGTCATGCATGAAAGGAGATAATCCTTGTCTATTCTACAAGCAATACTCAGGTCAACTTGATCCATTATATCAAGCTACTTGTATTAACTTGCTATATCAAAATCCATGTAAGGAATACTCAAGTCATCTTGAATCATTATGTCAAGTTACTTGTATTTTTTTACAACATTTAAATCTCAATTATGAAATCAAGCACTGTTACAAGATCACATATGAAGAATGGCAGTACAATTTTTAGTTAGATCATTTCATTAGCTCATTATTCATTTGCATTATAAGCATATCATTTCATTAAATAGATCAAGGGTCATAAATAAAGATTGAGTATACCTGGACAAACAAAAATAATTTGCATTTAATCATTATAGGTGCATTTTAATCATCATCCATTTCATTTAGTTGCATTTTATCATTGCATTAGTTTGCATTTAATTGAGTGCATCTCATTTATCATGTAGTGTATCATCATTTTTATTTGCATTATCATTTTTATAACGATCATTTAGTTGCATCTTTGCACTTAGATTCATAATCATCATAAACATTACATAAAAACTAAAAAATATTTCATATAGATCATTTGCATTTACATAATCATAAATCAAAAGAAAATCAATCATTCATTTGTAGTCCATATAGATCAGTACATTTGCATCATTTAAGATAGAAATCATTTTTCATTTGCATCCAAGATCATCAAAAATCAAAACAAAAACATATAATCACTACATCCATATAATCAAAGCATATAGATCATCAAAGCATAAAGCATCATCATCAAATAGAGTAACATGCATATAAATCATCATCATAATATAGAGTCCATGTCTGCATATAGATCATCATAAAATAATAAAAAGTCCAAGTATACAATGATATCAGATAAACAATACAAATGCCTCATCCAATGCAAATCAAGTCAAGGCTGTCCTGTACCACTACCACTTGACTCTGTCCATCTCTATGGCTGTGGGTGAGAAGATCCTCTAGATGCCTATCTCCCATGCTCCCCACTCCTCTGAGGAGGTCCCATGACCCCACCATTACTAGTATCCATCAGCATGGTGGTATGATAACTACCTGCTCTCTGGCTCTCTACAACTGCCTCCTCATAGCATCGTCGCTAGTGGGAAGTCTCCTTCCTAGCCCAAACTAGTGCTCTAACAGTATGCACCGAGAGAGTACCTAATCCAACCTGCTGAATATGAACAAGAAGACCCTGAGTATCCTACTGTGTCGTAATAGCTCTATCCCACTCAGTAATAAGAGTCTATACCTATGCTCGAAGCTGATCAATCTGTGCTCTCAGACTGTCAATAGTATCCTACCCTGGCACATCATGCTTTGGTATAACCACATCTAGCATATCATGCACTAGTGCAACCTGCTCTGGTACATCCTGCTATGGTGCATGAATCCCAATCCCCTCACCACCAACCTATCCAACTGCTGGAATCTCGGTCTAAGTAACTCTCTGCACCTGTCGTCTAATCAGGGGAACATGATCCTCAGGATCCTCATCATCTCCACCATGTGCTACAATAACTCAAGGATCTAGCTAAAGCTGTCTGAAATCAATTCCTCTCCGGCAACCCCCATCCAGTCCAGTCACCCTGCCTCATGTCAATGGCAACCCTCTCGGTGATCTCATACCAGTCCTACCATGCTCTCTCCCACCTATTAGACGTGGTTTCTCAATCCTGCCATTCGGTCCAAATGGTCCTCCATGGACTCTCAATCGACCTCCCCTCCATCTAGGTCTCATACCACCACCTCCTCCATCCCCACTATCATCTCCACCTCCCCCAGCCTCATGAACAACTCTAAGCTCTTGTCTCTGTCTGCGTCTCCTAGAAACTAGATCATCTAAGTCATCCTCATCATCTCCTGAACCAGGAGGAGGATCTGCTGGATCGGTAATGCGAGGAAATGGATGAGCTAGTATATACTGAACATACTCTGCAGTAACCCCTAGATCAATAATGTACAATCTCATATCATAAGCCACTCTCAGAGTAGCAACAAACTCTACATGAGCAATCTCAAATGACAAGGATGGTCCCCAATCTCGTCTATCTCTATAACACTGAGCATATATTGTTACACTAGTAGGCATAGGCTGGATGATACCACACTATCTCAAAATGCGACCAATCAACTGCTGCTCAATAATAAACGATGTCTGACCAATGCGATATCTACTTTGCATAATACATGGTAATGTCTGTGCATAATCCATCCATGGCTCACAATCAAGATATGGTCTCCAAGTGATGTTGTCCAATGAATCAAGCACCCAACACCAATACTCCATCTTACCCAGCTTATGCTGAGTAAGGATACCTGCATAAAAATACACATATGGCTGCCTCTCTCCACGCACTCTGTGATGGATAGGCCGGGTAACAACAATGTGCTCCCAGCACCAGATCTACAATAAAGTACATCTAGTAGATAAACTCACACTCTCATCACACACTACCTGGTGAAGATCATGACATAAGTGTGCCAGCATGCAAACACCCCAAGTATATCGAGTATAATGTTGAATCATACTAAGGAGAATCTTACCCCATCCAACCAAAAAACCTCACGATCTCCTATCAGGACATATAAATCCTCCAATCAAACCAGCAAGAATAACAGGAAAAGCCTCATAATACATCACCATATCAACCCATCAGATCTCTCCTCTACCAATGCTCTCATCAGCAAACACAACTCTGCAAGCCTTTGCCCCAACCCAATCCTGATAATCATACTACACAAGCTCGCTAGTCACTGGGATATGCAGAATCCTGTAGACATCCCCAGAGTCAGACTAATCTCACCCGTTGGCAGGTGGAAAGTGTTATGCTCGCTATACCATCTCTCGGTCAATGCTGTCAACAAATCTCTATTATGTGTAATCTCAAGCATATATAACAAATGGCGTAAACCATAGGCATCTATGTGTCTAATCTTAGCCTAGGTCAACTCAGAAACTAAATGACGCACTATGAGTAATTTCTCCCGACACTGGAGAACATCAAGTTTCTCCTATTTTGTCAAGAGAAATCAATAAAATCAAACTGAATCATCAAATCTATCTATCAAATCAAATTGAATTATCAAATCAAATTAAATCATCAAATCTATCTATCAAATCAAATTGAAGCAACTTACGCTGTCAAAACATTTTAAAATCTATCAATCATGGTTTTTTAATCAAACACTGAGTTTACTCAAAAAATCTACTAAGCTCTTACATCAGACACTAAATCAGTTTCTTAGAGCTACTCAATCGATTAAATCAAGCTAATCAACGCTATCGATCAAATCAAGATAATCAATGCTATCGATCAAATCAAGCTAATCAACGCTATCGATCAAATCAAGCTAATCAAAGCTATCTATCAATCAAGCTCATCAAAACTATCTATCAATCAAGCTCATCAAAGCTATCTATCAATCACACAATCATGCAATTGCTAAATCAAGACCCTATTTCATCATCAATGCGTATTAAACATGTTAAATCTACTTATCAAAGTGATTTTTAGCTTTTGCACTTATCAAAAATATCAATTTAAGAAAAAGCGCTATCCTATTGAGCATTTGCGTCAAACTACAACAAATGCGCTAAAACTAAATGCAAATGCACTAACTTAGTGCATATGCGCTATCCTTTTTAGCAAAAGCGCTAAAACTAGAGGCATAAATGCTAATCCATGCAAAAGCGCTACCTTTTTGGGAATATGCGCTAACAAACAACACATTTGTGCTAACATCTTAAACAAAAGCACTAACATACCAAGCATATGTGCTAATCTAAGCATTTGCGCTAAACCTAGTTGCATATGCACTAAAACAAACTGCAAAAGAGCTAAAATAATACCAAAAAAATTGAAAAAATTTTAAAAAATCTAAAAATGCGCCAAAAATGAAATTTCAAATTAAAACTTGAAAACAAGGCTCAGGATAAGATACATACCGGATACCCATACTCGACAGGTCGCTAGTAACGCCGAACTCACTCAAATCGATGATACTCCACCAGAATCACCATTTGGCCACCTCAGCAAGAATATTTTCAAACAAAAAGCTGATATGGATAACAATGAAGTTAAAATTAGCCTTGGTTAATTTTATATTTACTATTTTGAAGAGTAATTAATTTCAATAGTGCACTTTAATTTGTTTTTTCCAAATGAATTTGATTGACTAAATTTTTATCAATTATCATGAGATCAATCGTTCAAACCAGAATTTTTGACAATTTCACGATCAATCTCCTGATGGGGCACACAATCAGGATTTTCAATCTCCATCAGGCACATTATCAAGACTTGATTTAATCTTTGAAACAATGTTGTTTTCACATCATTTCAAAGAGGGGCAAAATGTATACACCTAAAATTGGCTATGAGCAATTAAATAAATATTATATATATATATATATATATATATATAATAATTATTCTTCTATTAAATAGTTAATTTGAAAAGATTAATTTATTTAATTCCTTTTCATGTCTTTCTATTAATTAATATTTTACTAATTAATTCATTTATCCTATTCTTCTAATTAATTAAATATCTAATATTTAATTATCCCCTCCAAACAATTAAATATCCAATATTTAATAGTTATTCTCCTATCCTATAGTTTCAAATATTAAATAATTTCTAAATTATTTAATCCCTTATCCAACTCACCCTTCCATCTCCAATTCATCTTCCCTTTGCCAACTCATCAAACATGTGGCTAAGGAAATTAATATTTCTTAAATATTAATTCATCATTTATCTTCAACTTCCAAACTTATTGAAAATTGTGTACGTACACATATTTCATAACCATTTCCTATATTCTCTCCAACACCCCCTACATCTTAGGAAGGACTTGATTCCACTTGTCCTCTCATGCCTAAATTTCCTCCAGCCATCCCTAGATTCCCTCAGCCAACAACCCAGGCAAGGTGAGATGAGTGACACTTGTCTTCTCCTTCCCCCTTTCTCTCAACCTTCACCTTTGCTCATAGCCATCCAAATCTATAGATCTGATCAGGACCATTGATCTAAGCCACATCATCTTATCCTCTCAAAGTCTATAAAATCAAGAGCTTCAATTGAGAGAGAGTTAGACTTCAAGAGACTTCAAGTGCATTTTGCAAGTTAATCGTATGCATCTGTGAGTTTTTGAAGCAAATAGCAATAGCAAATATCATATATCATTTTAGCATAATCATGTAGTAATTGCATATCATAGTATCAGTTAACTACAAGTTATTAGTCCATTCTTCATATGTCATCTTGGAAGCCAACAGTGCATTGTCTAAGAGCACACCATCTGCAACCAGGAACAGTGGAGTTAGGACATAATGAGACATAAGCCATGAAGGTAAAATAATGTTTTATTTTAGTATGTATTTCATATAGTTTCATTGGTGGATTTTGGATTTCTTGTATGCATTTCCATTGTGTTTTGTGAAACTAACTTATTACAGGTAACATTCTGAGGATGAAATTCAAGCTCACACACTTACCCTTGGAAGAGGATGGCTTACTGCTCTCCTGTTTTCTTTTCTTACCCAATTCAACCTTAGAGTCTTCTAGGCTCTCCTCAGTCTCACTTTTTGAATCACCAACAGAATCCTCACCCACAAAAAATTCAGAGTCTGACCCTTCCTCCTCAGATTCAGAGACAGAAAGATGGGGGTGGGTGATTTGATTAGCTTTAATTTGTTCATAGATTAGAACCATTAGACCTTGGTGCATAGAAATGTCTCCCTTAGGGTTCTCTCTATAGGCTTTGATAGTGGCATTCATCAAGCAAATCAGGAAATAGGGCATGTTAACTTTGTCTTCATACCTGAAGTGGTTGAGCAACATGAAATGGTAGCCGAAGACTTTGGTAAATTTGCCATCTAGAGTGATGTAGTGCATGATTGCAAATAGAACCTCCCTCCAAGACTTAGCAAAGTCCCTGGGAGGGTAGTAGGTCTTGCTAAGCTTAATCGGGCGCTTCTTCTCCTTAGTAGTTTTAGGGTATCGCTCGATGGCCTCCTTGCTAAGATTTTTGTCCCTATAGAAATTACTTCCCTCCCTCCGAAGACCCGTCACCTGAGAAATAAGGTCTTCATCGATGGTCATAGTTTGATCTCCCATTTTCAGGGTGCCCTTCCTCCAATTTTTGGTGAAAAACTTAGTGATTTTAGCATCCCTCCCATGGAGTCTTTCTATGTACTTCGTTAGCCCACCCTTCTGCAAGATACTCCAGATTTCCTCCTTTTGTTTCCATTCTTCACAATTACTAGGCTCATAGCGACACCTATTACCTCCCATGATTTCACATCTCAAACCCAAAACTTGAGAGTTGCAGATAGCTAATGGAAAGAAATCTCTAGATGCAGCCCCAAAAACCTAGAAAGCGTGGGAGAAGGTGGCATTCATCTTATCATTATTGGTACTGACATAATAATAATTAATATGAGTCCTCCAAGTCATGTCATTAATCATTATATAATCCATTTAAAATCTTTGAGGTGCAGTTATATCGTTCCATGAAAATGATCGATATGGCATCATTAAGATCCTCTTAACATTCCAGGTAATAATGTTGTCATGCATGACCGCCATATTAGCTGCCCAATCAGCGGGGCCATTTGCTTCTAGATAAATATGAGAGATAAAACATTTATCAAAGGTTTTAATAAGATCCCTCATAGCCTTAATAATATTGTTAATAGTCCATGAGGGCTTGGTAATTCCTTTAAGGCAGTTAATGATATTATTAGAGTCCCCCTCGATCTAGAGATAAGGACAGTTCCACCTTTTAGCCAGAACGATGCCTTGGAGAGGAGCCATAGCTTCTGCCATATGGTTACTTTGGCAACCTATAGGAACAACAACAATTTCCTTACAAATGCCATTTTCATCTCTGAGAATTGCACCACATCCCACTGGTCCAGGATTGCCTTTAGTAGCACCGTCAAAGTTGATTTTGAACCATCCAGGAGGGGGAGAGTACCACTTAGCTTCTAGTCTCTTACTTTGTTTAGTATCAATCTTAACAGCACTCTTCAGGTTCCATGAGTTGAGGATGTGAGCTTCTAGGAAATTGATAGGAGTGCAAGGTTCTCCAATGGTCCTGAGGTTCTCCACTATAGCCCTTTGAATTTTATGAAAAACAACAACATGGGGGAGAGAAGTATCCCTGAAGATGCGGTTGTTCCTTTCTTTCCAAATCTCCCATAGGATGTGAGGAAGAGAGAGCTACCACAAAGTTCTCAAATTGGGATTAGACCAATGGTAGCTCCAAGAATAGAACAAGTCTTGAATAGAATTAGGGAACACCCATACCATACAAAAATTCTTAAGAAATATTTCTCAGATAGAGACAGTGAAAGAACAGTGAATAGCCATATGGTCCATAGACTCTTCCTCCTCATGACACAAACCACACCTATTGGGGAGATTAAAACCTCTAATCTTCAAGTTATATAGAGTCAAAATTTTGTTTTGGAGGATAGTCTAGAAGAAGATATTGATCTTCAGAATAAGAACCTTGATCCAAGCTTTAGACCAAAAGGGGTTCTCTGAGGGGACTGGAGTCAGCAATCCATACATGGAAGAAATAGTAAGATTGCCTTTGAGCTCAAGTTTCCAAATAAGAATAGCTTCTTTATTATTCAGCCAAGTAGGAAACAAGAGTTTCTTGAGATTGATGAGGCCAGGGTGTATACCTTCAATATTTTTCCATTTGTCACCTATCCAGTACCCCTCAACCAAGGAACCAAAAACTCTTTTACAAGGGCCAGAAAAAGGGGCCCAGTCAGGGATTTCTAGAAAAGGCTTATCAAGCAACCAGGGATCTTCCCAAAATATGACTTTGCTACCATTACCAACTCTCTGTTTAACCCCTTTAGCATGTTGTCTTTACACTTTGAAGCATGGTTCCAAATGTGAGAGCCATTGATGTTGAAATCAGAGTTGATGAAAGAGAAAAGAGATGAAGACAAGAGAGGATACTTACTTCTCCAAATTTCACACCACTCACTGTCAGAATAGAATAGTCTTCACATTTGTTTGGACAAAAGAGCTTCATTAAGAGTCTTGATTCTCCTCAGACCCAGACCACCCTTTCTTTTCAATCTACAAACCTTGTCCCAACCCACTAAAGATATTCTCTTCTTTTCCTCAACCCCAGACCAAACAATTTTTTTTTGGATTTTTTCAATAGCATCAACAAACTTAATAGGGATTTTGAAGAGACTAAGAGCATAAATAGGAATAGAATTATTACTTGCTTACCGGTATATTAATTTGGGTTATAAAGTAGCAAACAAGTTTAAATATTTCATCAACCGGTTAGACACTGATTCACCCCCCCTCTCAGTATCTTTGGGACTGATCAAGTATCTAACACTGATAAGTTCATACCGACACTATGTTCCCCATAAATGCTATGGAGCATAACCTCTATAGGTTGGGAGCCTTCTATAGTTATAGAGATGAAAGTGCCACAAGTATGGCCACATGACCGGAAGCCTGTACTAAAAACCACTTGTACTAGTTGCCAAAATCCTTCTAATTGTTGGTGCAGGAGGTCAAACCTCTAAAGCGGCTCACACACATATGGTTCTTAGTAGAGATATAAAGTTTTCCATGGGGATTTTTCATGGAAACTGGTGCTTTGTTTCCTTGGAGAAGTGAGTGTCAGGGGTGGAGCCAATGGGGTCAAGCATCTAAATATCTGCTTTGACTAGTGTAGGCTCAGGGGAAACCCCATGTGAGATTCAACAATTATTGTCTCAGCTTGCCATAAGATTTGTACTTGCTTGCACATTTTGTTTTTGAAAACATTGTGTCTTATATGTCTATAACATGCTCAGAATGGTCAAAAATTGAATAAAATCATCATCTAAAAATGAGCAAAAATCCAACAACTTGCTGGAAAAATTGAAAAAAAAAATCCTTGAAACATAGTCAGAGCAATGCTTTCAAGCAACAAAATACCGCATTAGCACTTTTGACCAAAAGTTGGAACAAATGCTTTCTTGCATCTGAGACAAAGCATATCAAACCAAAATTTGAAAGTCAGTATCAAAACACTTAATGAGTAGAACTGTCTTTAAACTATCACACATTTTCAAGCTATTTTGATAACTGGGTTACTAATCCAATAGGTTATTTCCAAAAGGTTTCCATAAGCATAAAACATTCAACAAACTAATGATTTAAACATCTTAAGTGCAAAAATCAACATCATTATCAGTTTCTCATTAGGATATATCAAATCCTATCACGAAACTTGATCAATCTACCTTGTGTTCATTATCTTGGATATATCTTTCATATTTTGAACCTAGGTTATATGAAAATCATAATTTCACTCACACTGGAATCAAGCAAACTTGTAAACTATCATATGCTTATATGAATTTTAAGTATCACCTTAAGAAAAGAAAGCCCAGTTATAAAGCTACTCAAAAGAGGATAAGATTCTTGTACAATAATCGCAAGATCTTGTTAAAATATAGGACATTCCTACACCATTTTCATCACTATTTACGTGGTTGCGGGTCAGAATTTGATGGAGAAATTTTGCAAGGACGTCCTTTCCAACAAAGAGATGCTTTATCACAACAAACCAACAACAATGGTAGAATCAATAAAGCATACCTTCCTAAACCAATAATCACCTATTGAGTTATCTTTAGAAGGTCAAAAACTTCAAAATTTTTGAGACAATCACATGCCAGTTTGGACTAGAGGTCAATACAAACAACTCAGAAAACAAAAAAGCAAATGAACGAAGAAGATAATTCAACGTTCCAAACTTTTGGGTATACAGTTGTTGATGAAGAAGCGGTCAATAACACCATTAGAGACCTTGAGCAAGATTTCAAATTTGATAGACTAATGGAAAAATTATTAGCAAAGCAAAAAGAAAAATATCTTTTGATGTTGGAAAAATCAGGAGCTAAATTGCCACAAGACTTTAACATAGAAGGCTTGAAACAAGATGCAGAGACAAGTGAAACTCAAAACATAGATGATCCAAATAACAAAGATATAAACAAAGAAAGCCATGAAGAAACAAGGGGAGATACAAGAAAAGAACATGATGACATAAGAAGAGAGCGTAGTGATAGAAGAACTTATGAAGAGACAAGAAGAAACCGTATGGATAATTCGTTGTTGAATCTCACTTAGCAAATGCAAAATCTACAACAACAAATACAAGATATGCAAAATGGATCAACTTCCAAGAAGTAATCATTGGAAGATATCTGCCCGTATCCTTTTGACAAAATTTTGAATATAATACCATTTCCACAGCATTGTGAAATCCCTAAATATGATAAATACGATGGGAAATGAGATCCTCAAGATCACATTAGGGAATTTTGTACTATGAGTATGGAATTTTCACATGACGAAACTTACCTGATGCGTCTATTGCCTAATATTTTAAATGGACAATCTATGGAATGGTTCTCAAGATTACCATCTGGAATCAAAAAATTTGAAGAACTTGTGAATAGATTTATTTCATAATACTCCTACAATGTACAAAATGAGATAACAATGCTGGATTTATGCAATGTAAAGAAAAAGAATGGTGAATCTTTCATGATCTTCTTGCAACAATGGAAATGAATGTTTAATAGGTATCCAAGAGATGTACCTGATCAAGAAAAATGGACATATTCATTGATAATCTTAACAGTGAAATGAGTTATCATCTAAAAATGCAATGTCCTCCTTTCGCTAGGATGATTAAGAATGGTCTAAAAGTAGAAGACGCAATGGTAAAGAAAGGAGAGATAAATCTTTACAATAATTCCTACAATAACAACAATGACAAACCCAAGTTCTAGTTAAAGAATAGGAATGTCATCAATGGAAGAAATGATGACAATAATGTTACAAAATAGAAACCAATCTTTAATCTATCAAGTCAAATCCCAAGCAATAACAATAAGGAAAATAATAAATCCAAGTCTATCTTCTCCAATCCTCGCAAGAAATTCACAAACATTGGAGAACCCTTGAAATCAGCTTTGAAAACTCTTCTTGCGAAGAAGCTGATTATTTTACCAGAAGTAATAAGTTATGAACCACAAATCAAACCTAATTGGTGGAACGACAATCATTTTTACAATTACCATCAAAATAAAGGACACCAAACTAATGATTGTCAAAGATTGAAGCACCTTATCCAAGATTTAATCAATAATAGAACTATCACAGTAGATAGTCATAAGACAAACAAATCACATCTAGCCTTTAAAATTCCACTTCCAAACTATCAAAATATGACAAAGGCAAAGCCAAAGTGAACTACACTTATACATATGATGATGTGGTAAATGTCATCATCGTTAAAGGTAACATACCTTCAGAACCAATCAACGTCATTACAAGAAGCAAAGCGAAGGTCACATTTCTAGGTATAACAAATGAATCAATGTCTACTTCACTAAAATATAACTTAGTGGAAAAATTGCAAAGAACACCTGCTCAAATATCAATTTTGGAACTTCTCAAAGTTTCACCTATGCATAAGGAAATTTTGGAAAAAGCTCTAACGAAAACAATAGTATCAAAAGACCTGGATGTAGATCAGTTCCAAAACATGGTGGAACACCTTATAGCCCCTCATTGCTTATCATTTTTTGAAAATGATGACGCATCTTTGCAAAATCTTGGCAATGATCCCTTACATGTTGAAGTCACCATTAATAAAACTCGTGTCAAATGCATGCTCATAGATGGTGGAGCTAGCTTAAATATTTGTGCATTAAGTTTAATAAAGGCTTTGGGATATTCATAAAATGCAGTAGATCCAAAGAAGAAAATAACCATTAAGGCTTATGATGAAGAAGAGCATTCTTCTAAAAGAACTATGGTGTTACCAATCAAAGCAGGACCTGTGGAAAGGAATACATTATGTCAGGTTTTAGATTTGAACCTCTCTTATAACATTCTTCTGGGAAGGCCATGGATTCACAACATTCAAGAAGTTCCTTCTACATATCACCAATGTGTAAAGTTTCCTCATGATGGATAAGAGGTCACTATAATTACAGACTCTAGCCAATATTATAATAATCTGAAGCCAACATAAGATACAAGAGTTCCACATAATAGAGAATCAGTATACCCTACCAAAGAAATGCAAGAAATGTTATGGGAAACCTTCGAGAAAAAGCTCAAATTAAATGATGAAGGAATGGGAAAATATTCTTTGCATAATTTTCCACTTTCACCTAAATCATATGCAAATCCTACAAATGTTCAACCACGGATCTTAGAAAAATCAAAAGAAATATTTAATGGAGCATTTGTTAGAGCGATAACACTTGCAGAAGAAACTAAAGACAAGGACATTCTTGGTTGGTTGTACAAAGATGAAAATGAAACTATAGCAACAATCGTAGAAGTCAATATTCCCATAGAGAAATATGGAAATGGTTACAATCATGCAAAAAATGGGATATGAAGGAAAAGGACCAATTGGTAAGTGACATCAAGGTATTTCAGAACCTATTTGTCCTCACTTGTAATCTAAAGAAGATAAATAAGGACTTGGATATCCAAAACCAAATCAAAAGCAATATAATTATCAATAGCCAAAGTGGAGAAATAAATTAGTCCCCTGATTGAAATTAAAGATGATGAATTCAGAAGTGTGTTCAAGCTTCGTGAATCTTCAAATTTGTTAGAGCCTATTGATTTTCAATCACTAGCCCAAGTTTATGATGCACAAAAGGATCACCTTAGGAGTAGCCCATTGAAAGAGTTCTTTGTTAAAATAGGAGGGTTGACAGTTGTGGGCCCCAGTACAATGGAACCCTTCTCCTTGAATTTGTTTTCTCTAAGAGCTAAGGGCATGTATTGGGCACTTTGTCAGATTTTTAGAGAAGATGCTGAGAAAAACATGCCAACCCATTACATGTTGATGATTGCACAGATTCTAAACCCCTCTCTGGAAATAACATTTGATTATGCGCCATACCTTACTGATGCAATTCATGTACAGATAGTAGGGATAAAAAATGGTAAGGTGGACAAACCATTTGGATGGTATTCTCTTCTAATGCACATGTTTTTGTTCAAGGGTGTTGACTATTTTGCAAAGGAAATGGATTTGGTTAAGGTGAAAGATAAGGAAGAGATGCCTGTTCAACTTTCGAGCACTATTTTATTCTGGGATAGAGAGGATGCTAGTTATCTAAAGTTTGATAGATGTTTTGTATCTAAAATTAGGATTCTTTTGTGCATAGAAAACCCTAAGATTCCTAAGCCTCTCTTGGCATTCCTCAGGCCTAAAGAGTTTGCTGAGGGTATTAATATTGTTCACAATTGGGGAGATATGTATTTGTACCCTGTTTCTACCATTTTCAGAGTGTATGGTTTCAAAGGTACTCCCTATCTATTGCCCTATCAGGTCCCATTGAAGATAGGGATTGCAGAAGTCTTGAGGCAAATTGGAGGTGTACAAGAGGTAGAGCTGACAAATAGGGGTAAAGGGACCATTTTCCCAACCATTACCGTGACCCATCATTTTGTGATCACTAAAGGTGGCTGGAAATATTTTGAAGAATTCTTTAAGCCATATAGGTTGTCAACTACAGTTTCAAGATGTGCAAAACCTGAGGACTTTTTCAACAACATGTTTAGAAAGAGGGAAGTGTGTAAAGGTAGGCCTCACCAATTTTAGTTCTCTAAAGATTTAATTAGGAATGAATTCAATGTAGATGAGCAGGAACTGAGGAAGGAGAAGTGGGTTGCAAACAAAAGGGTTCTTGATTTTATTCATCAATTTGATAGTAGTTATGACCCTCTTTCTAGCTTCAATCCTTTTGAGGAGAAAGTCAAATTCTCGATTCTTTATTTTGAAGACCTCATGCAAACCTTGAAAGAAAAAAGGGAGGCTATAATGCAAAATGATCCTGACAGGGTTAAATTGGTCCTAGCTAAGCCTACTTTTGCTAAGGCTATCCCACCTGGTGATTATGTGATGCATAAGAAATCAAAGTATAGTGTGATGATGCCAGTGACAGGTGAGCCTTCCACTTCAAGAGGGAAAAAAGTAATTGAAGATGTCATTGACATCCAAGATTCCCCTAAAAGGCAAAGAGTGGGGAAGGAAGTTGAAACTGGTGAACTTCTCTATTCTCCATCTCAATCCCCTATCCACATAGGAGATGAGCAAGTGGTGGCCAAATAGTTGTTACAATTGGGGAGTCTCGGGGAGATTGCTTACACATATGAGGAGACACAAGAAGGTATGCTAGAAGAGCCACCTAGTGCTGAAATGAACTTAACTGAAGGTGAGCTCAAAGGTAAGGAGTTAGACCTTACTATCAAGCAAGCCAGTGAGGAATTCCTGGCTGACAGTAATTTTGTTACAAAGGGGGATTTCATACAATTTGTGTGGAAGAAAAATATGGAATAATTCAAAGCCAGATGTGAGCAAATGAAGAGTGAACAGCCTCACAGAGATGTAACTCGGGTGGAAGAAGAGGTGAAGAAAGAAATGATTGAAGAGTATAACACTATTACTCCTAAGAAGGGAAGAGAGATGGTGTCTAAGGCTGGTTTTTTAATCCTCCCTGAATGGGATATAGCTGATGCTCTAGTTCTTGAAGTAGTAAAGAAGGAAACCAAACCCATGGAAGGAGTGACCTTCAGCAAAGATAATGATTCTCTAGTCACATGGTCACTGGAGAGAGATTAGAGTAAAAGGAGGAAAGGTGTATTAGATTCTGGTCTCCTAGGAGGCATGATTGTAAAAAGAGTCCAAGATACAGGGGTGGTGGAAGCTGCAAGAATAGTCTTGGAAACTGCAAAGTTTAGTGTAGTAGTAGCATAAAAGGAAGCAAAAGAAAAGGCTCATCAACAATTAAAATTGGAAACCATCTTAAAGGCTTACAATGAGGCCAAAGAAGGAGTAGCCAACAGAGACAATATTATTTCTAGACTTTAGAGTCAGTTGGCAGGTCAACACCATCCAGGTGAATCCTCTACTCTCATAATAGCCTTCTCTCCAACAAGACCTCAACCTACCAGTCCCATTATAGAATATCCCCCTTATCCTATGCCTTCTAGTTTCCAATCAGCTGAAACTGTCCAACATGAGTTGGAAAAGTTGAAACAAGCTCAAACATTGTTTGCAAGCAAGTATGAAGAAAAGGTAAAAACCATAATTTTGAAGTTTGTTGATTCGGTCAAGGCCTCTAATGTACACATTTCTATGAAAAGGATCCTGAATATTCTGATTGAATTAAGAGAGGATGAAACCACCTTAGAACTAATTCATAATAAGTGGATGCGTAGAGGTAAGGAGTTAGAGCTCATGTGTTCATCCCATGCAGATGCAGAGGCAAATGACAATCTTAGGTCCACTAGTGAGTTTATAAAAGAAATGCATATATTCTCAGAGGAAAGGGTAGGTGTAAAAAGAAAATCCCAACTATATAGAAAAGAATGGATACAAGGACTAGTGAAAAAAGGATCACAAGAATTTTGTAAGGAAACTTTGGCAAAATATATTTAGGTTTCTTTTTATGGTTTCAAGGAGATAACTCTGGATGATGTAATATTTTCAAGAATGAATATAAATATGCAAATCAAAGTTTCAAGCCTAAAATTTCTTTGTCTACTGGTGTGCATTTTGTAGTTTGTTGGTTTCATTTGGATAATCTAGGGTTGTTTGAATGAGCATGGATTGTAAGGCGATCTTATAGACATTATTTCTGGCTTTTCTCTTCAAGAGAGGGATTAAATGTGCAAGGAATATTTTTGTCAGCAAATCTATTGTTTGTTGCCATGAATCTGATGAATTATTTTAGTTAAATGAGAAAGGATCTATGTATATGCTAGGCATGTATGAGGTTCATTAAAGCTGAGATGATGAGGCATATCAGAATGTTTAGTTGTTGAAAATTATTGCTTAATTTAGGTGACTCTGTGGCCTAGATAAGGCACTGGTACTTGTTATGGGATTCTTTGTAATTTTCTTGAAGATCAATACTAAAGAAGTATATAAGTTTTCATTGAAATATTTCAGTTTATGTTGAGGTGACGAAATCCACTGGTTTTTGACACTAGTTTAATGTGGATCTCATTTAAAAGTGTGAAAGTATTCACAAAAGGTATACCCACCTAAACTTTGGATAAGTTCAAAGTGTAGAAGGTTCTCAAAACCTTGTTATATGTTACTCTAAGGTTCTTTTTTCCTTGATCTCTTCATATGCAGATAGAGTTATTCATTTTCTTACAAGGGGATAAAAGGGAAATCAAAATTTGAGACTAACAAGAGCTTAGTCCTCTTTTTGCAGAAGTTTAACAGCTTGAGGAGATCCAATGTCTACTAACTATTTCAGGAAGGATAGTCCTAAACTTGATGGAACCAACTATGGCATATGCAAGATCAGCATGGAGACACATCTGAATTGCATTGGAAAGGACATCTGGGATGTTACAAAGAATCGCTATATTGCTCCTACTCAAAGTTAGCCTAATCCACCTACCTTAGGAAAAGATGAGGAAAATGATTGCAAATCAAGGGAAGCACTTTTGAGTGCATTATCAGATCAGCTAATCATGGGATTATCAGATAGGTCTACTGTTAAACCCATTTGGGATCATTTGGAAACATTGAATGAAGGAGATTCCACAGTCAAAATTGCAAAACTTGAAAGCTTCTGGGCCAGGTATGAAAATCTAAAAAGGGAAGAAGATGAAAGGATTTCTGCTTTTATGGAAAGAGTAAATGAAATTGTTTTGGGTATTAAATATTGTGGAGGACCCTTAACTGAAGATGAAATTGTTTCAAAAGTTTTAAGAGGTTGCCACCGGCATATAAAATGAAAGTTACTGCTATAAATGAGTTGACAACAATGCCTAATACATCAGTAACTCAGGATACATTGATTGGAAAACTTTCAGCTTTTGAAATTGAGGAATTTGGTCTTGTTGCTACTATAAAGACATATTTAGCTTTTAAGGGATCAACATCATCTGCACCATCCTTTGACAAGTCTGATTGGAAAGCCTTTTATGCAAGAGAACTTGAAGCACTATTTGCAAGGAAAATGCCTAAAGGTCCAATTGGAAGTAAGTATGAAGGTAAAGCACCCTTTAAATGTTTTAACTGTAATAGGATTGGCCATTTGCTTCAAGATGCCCTGATATACATGCTAGACTAAGAGAAGAACCTAGAAGAATATACAAGCCTAACCCTAAATATCAGAGATACAGATTTCAAAAAAATAAAGATAAATCTTGTTATCTTATTGATGGAGTCACTGATGATTCTAATGAGGATCCAGAAGAAAATGGATGGGTTTTTGTTCCTATAACAGAAGATCAACCGACACCTACTGTTCAACCGGTAGAGCAGGCCCTAGCAGTTAAAGTTGAAGTTAAGGATGAATGGATCATTGATTCAGGATGTTCACATCATATGACTGGGGATAAAGGTAAATTCTTGAACTTTCAGGAGTATAATGGAGGTCTTGTAAGATTTGGAGATGATAAAGCTTGTTTCATCAAAGGAAAAGGTACTATATCTCTTGATGGTAAGCATAATACTGACAATGTTTACTATGTATAAGGTTTAAAGCATAATCTTTTGAGCGTTGGTCAATTAGTTGAAAAAGGATTTTAGTTATAATTCAAGAATGGAAAATACAAAATTATGAAGAGAACTGGTTTGGAAATTGCAACCGATAATCAAACTAGAGGTAATATCTTTCATTTGAATAACAATGAAAAGACATGCTAGATTGCACATATTGATGAAAGTTGGCTATGGCATAAGAGACTCTGTCATGTAAATTTTGATTGCATGGTAAAAATTAGTACTACTAAGGCAGTTTTAGACTTACCTAAGATTGTTAAACCTCACAATCTAGTATGTAAGGAATGTCAATTTGGAAAACAAGTTAGAGGATCTTTTAAAAGTATTCCAGAAAAATCCAATAATGCTCTTGACTTAATTCACACTGATTTATGTGGTCCAGCTAGAACTAAAAGCTTACAAGGTGATAGATATTTCATGCTAATCATTGATGACTATTCTAGAATGTGTTGGGTTACTTTTCTCAGAGAAAAATTTGAAGCACTTGGGAAATTCAAACTATTCAAGGCAATGGTAGAAAATGAAACGAGTAAGAAAATCAAATGTCTGAGATCAGATCAAGGAGGTGAATTCACATCTAAGGAATTTAATGCATTTGGTGAAGTGAATGGAATCAGAAGATGGTTATCAGTACCCCAGACACCACAATAGAATGGAGTTGTAGAAAGGAAAAACAGAACTATCTTGGATGCAGCTAGAAGTATGTTATCAGAAGCAAATCTACCACATGTATATTGGAGAGAGGCAATAAGTGCAATAGTCTATACATTCAACAAAGTTCACATCAAAGGTGAAACCGATAAGACCCCTCATGAACTATGGTTTGGTATTACTCCTACTCTTAAATATTTTAGAATATTTGGAAGCAAATGCTATATTAAAAGAGATGAGTATATTGGCAAATTTGATCCTAGAAGTGATGAAGGAATATTTCTTGGTTAGTCATCTATGAGTAAAGCATATAGATGTTTTAACAAAAGATTGCATAAAATTGTTGAGAGTATAAATGTGAAGATTGATAAACAATTTAGAGGAACTTCAAGGTATATAGACTCTAAACTAGCAACAAAGATACTGACAAATGAACCTACATTGAACCCACCGGTATAGAATGAAAATCCAATTACATCGGTATCATCAGAAAATTCCACTGTAATTGAGGAACAACAACAAATGAAGACACCCCAGTATGTAAGACTGAATCACTCTGAAAATCAAATAATTGGGAACAAGTATCAAGGAGTTATGACAAGAGGAAGACTGGGAAATGAAGAGTTGTGTCCTATTTCTCAACTTGAAACATCATCAATTAATGAGCCATGTGAAGATAAGCATTGCATTAAAGCTATGGAAGAGGAACTAGAACAAATTGAGAAGAATAACACATGGACATTAGTTCCCCGGCCTAAAGACAAAAATGTGATTGGAACAAAATGGGTAGTCAGAAACAAACTTAATGAAGATGGAAAGGTAATTAGAAATAAAGAAAGACTAGTGTGTAAGGGATATTCTCAGAAAGAAGGAATTGATTAAAATGAAACCTTTGCACCGGTAGCTAGAATTGAGGCAATCAGATTATTCTTGGCTTTTGCAACACACAAGAACTACAAAGTATATCGAATGGATATTAAATGTGCATTTCTAAATGGAGATCTTTAAGAAGAAGTTTACATTGAGTAACCTGATGGATTTTCTTTGATAGATAACAAAGATATGATTTGCAAGTTAAGGAAAGCTTTGTATGGGTTGAAGCAAGCTCCAAGAGCTTGGTATGCTAGATTGGATAAATATCTTTTGAAGATTGGTTTTTCTAAAGGTAATGCTGACAACAACTTATACTATAAAGTGACTAATGATGACATATTGGTTATAGAAGTTTTTGTTGATGATATAATCTTTGGAGGAGAAGATGGATTATGTAAAGACTTTTCTATTGAAATGCAGCAAGAATTTTAAACATCTATGATTAGAGAGATAAAATTATTTTTAGGATTGTAGATTTCATAGACTGATAAAGGTATATTCTTGAGTCAATCCAAGTACTTAAAGGAATTACTAAAGAAATTTGGGATGGAGAACTCTAAACCGGTAAGAACACCTCTGACTACAAATGACAAATTATCACTAAGGGATGAATCTACACCTGTTAATCCGACTAGGTACAAATCTATGATAGGAGGTTTATTGTATTTGACACAAACAAGAGTTGATATTATGAATACAATATGTATTGTTTCAAGATTTTAGAGTAATCCTAGAGAAAATCATGAATCAGTAGTAAAAAAGAATTTTCTAGTACTTACGGGGCACTACAAATCATGGTTTATGGTATCCTAGAGATGAAAACTTCAAATTATGTGCATACACAGATGCAAATTGGGCAGGAGATGTGGATGACAAAAAAAGCACCACTGGCAAATCATTTTTTCTTGAAGAAGATTAATTTCTTGGTTAAGTAAGAAACAAAGTTGCACATCTTTATCAATAGCAGAATCAGAATATGTTACAACAGTAACTAACTCTACACAGGCATTATGGCTTATGAAAATGTTGAAGGACGTAAAGGTAAAATGCAAGGAACATATAACTATTTATTGTGATAACACTGCAGCAATTGATATATCTAAGAATCCAGTACTACATTATAAAACTAAACATGTTTCTATCAAACTGAATTTTCTGAAAGAGAATGTTGAAGCAAAAGAAGTAAAATTAGTTTATGTGAATACTAAAGAGAAGATTGTGGATATTTTCACTAAGCCTTTGCCTAAGGAGGCTTTTGAATATCTCAGAGATCAGCTTGGGGTCATACCCCCACCGGTAGAGACTTAGACAGTTGATGTTTGTCATCAACTAATAGAATTAACAGAAAAATCTTTTACTTTGATGAGAAGAGCTACTTCTCATGGGGAGTAGTTGGTATACTGAATTGGTTGGTATTTTGTATTTGAACCTGGCTTTTGTATTGTCTTTGGCATTTGATGTCAAAGGGGGAGAGATTGGTATGGAAAAACACAAGGAACACATGTTGCTCTCAAGGGGAGAGATTGTTACTTTGGGAGAGATTGATTACTCTCTGTATCTGAATTTTGATTTCTGGTTATGATCTCTTTTGGGAGATTGTTGGTTTTTGGTATTTGGCATTTCTATTTTGGCACTTTGATGGTTTTTCCATCTTGTGTTGCCATCAATGCCAAAGGGGGAGATTGTTGGTATTTTGGTTATGTTGATATGGTTTTTTCATTGATGTCAACACCTATTAACACTTATCAACTTTGGCACTTTGGAGAATTGGCAATGTTCACCGGCAAGCAAGTGACTTATGCACAGTCACCGATATCTGGTACACCTGCATGATATATTGTTCACCGACACTTGGATTGACATGGAAAATGCTTGGTTATGTTGAAGACATCATTTGGACACTTTGTCTTGGAGATTTTTTCATTGTTATATTTGTATTTGCATATTTGTTGTTACCGGCAAATAGGTCCAGAATAAGCATCGGCAGGCTTATCTATTCCAGATCAGCACGACACACTTTGGAGATGATTTTGTTGTTATTGTAAATGCATTAAGCTAGCATGTTGAATTGGATATTGCATCTGTTATTGATTTACTTGTAATTGTTTTATTGTAATATCTTTTAGAGCCGACCTACTAAAATTGGTCTTAGGTTATGGTATATATGTAAGATCGATTTGCGATTGGGAAAAGGAATTGTAAGAAGGTATATGCGAGAATAAGTAGAGATATACATGCAGACATCATTTGAAGGTAAAGCAAGGTTTTTGTGAAGGCAATCAGAACCACACTGGTACTGAATCCAACATATGAAGATGTTTTTTTGAGAAGTGCATCATTATTGGATTTAACCATCCAATTGTAGTCAATGTGACTCCTATTTGTGTTTGAGCAGTGACCTCTAGGCACTTGGCATTTCTGCATGTGTAGACCCCATTTGTATACACATAAAATCTACAGTAGTATCATTTGATTGTGGGTAAGGTTTCCCATTGTGGTTTTCCCCCTTACAGGGTTTCCACGTACAAATATTGGTGTTATGTGTTGTGGATGTTATTGTCTTTCTATTTCATGCATTAATCTTTACCGGTACTGCAATTAACTGATAAACTGTCTACCAGCATAAAGTTTGGTTTATCGGTATTAAGCATTAAGGTTGGTTAAGTTATTTTTGGTTTGAGTTTATTCGACAACTGATTCACCCCCCCCCCCCCCTCTCAGCTATCTCTGAGACCTAACACCATGCACAAACAATATTGCAAAATATGAAGCATTGACTATTGGGCTCAAAATGGTTAGCAAATGGAATATCAAGGAATTACATGTCTATGGTGATTCAGAGCTTGTCATCAAACAAATAAATGATGATTATAAAACTAAGGATGACAAGCTCATGCCCTACAAATAGTTGCTAGAAGAGTTTAAAGAACACTTTGAAGAAGTATCATTCACTCAAATCCCAAGAAATGAGAATAAAGCAACAGATGCAATGGCTACAATAGCATCTCTCTTGTAGAATTAGGAGAATAAAAAATGTTATGAATTCCTGGTGGAAGATATCTTAACCCCTACCATTCAATCCTAGCATACCTACATGATTTTCCATATATCGGGAACCGATCAATCCTTATACGGCCAAACCTATCATTACTTAAAAGAGAATATCCTTCCTCCTAACATATCCCACAATCAGAGAAGAAATTTTATCCATCAATCATCCCACTATACTATTATGGTTGATACCTTATATAGGAAAGGTCTAGATAGCACTTTATTGAGATGTCTCGAACAAGAAGAATCTGAGAAAGTTCTTAACAAAGATCACATAGGTATTTGTGGCACACACTCAAGTGGATTAAAACTGTCTAATAAACTTCTTCGTATGGGTTACTATTGGCCTACTATGGAGAGAGATTCATTCACATATGCTAAGAAATGAAAACAATGTCAGATCCACAGGAATATCATCCATGCACGAGCATAATAATTGCATCCTATAGCAGGATCATGGCCATTTTATCAATAGGGCATTGATTTGGTAGGTAAGATAAACCCTTCATCCTTCTATGGACATAAGTTCATTCTGACTGCTACTGAATATTTCACTAAATGGATTGAACCAATACCTTTGACAAAAGTGACAGAAAAACAAATATCATCATTCATCTTGAATTATATAATCTATCGCTATGGAATTCCTATGACCATTATCACCGATAATGGACGTCCATTTAAGAATCAAGATGTGAAGGAACTATGTGAGTGATTCCATATCCAACATAGGTTTTCTACTCCATATTATCCACAAGGAAATGGTCAAGCTGAGGCATCAAACAAGACTATCTTAAAAATATTGAAGAAAACAATTAATGAAGTTGGAAAAGACTGACACATTTAGCTAAATCATGTTCTTTGGGCATGCCGAACTAGCATCTGCACACCAAAGGGGGAACTCCATATTGCTTAGTCTATGGATCGGAAGCCATATTACCAATAGAAGTAGAGATACCTTCTCTACGAGTTTCCTTGAAAGGTTTTATACCAGAAGAAGAAGAACGAGTCTCTAGACTTCAAGAACTTGAGCTGATTCAGGAACATTGCCAAAATGCAATAGATCATTTGAAGTTATATCAATAGAGAATGGTAAGAAGTTATAATCACATAGTCAAGCCACACATTTTTCAAATTGGAGATATAGTTCTAAGGGAGAATCTGATAAATCAGCAAGACCAAGAAAAGAAGGGTAAATTTGAAACAAATTGGTTAGGTCATTTTGTCATAGTAGCAGCATATGGCTTAGGAGCATACAAGTTATCTACTCCTAAAGGTGATTGGTTTGATGAACCTATCAATTATATTCATCTCAATAAATTCTATGCTTGAGATGTAAAGTCCTAGAAAAAATCAATAAAAAGCATATAAAGTCCTGAAAAAAATCAGTAAAAATCATAAAAGTATTAAATCCCTAAAAAGAATAAAACAATAAAAACAGAAAGAAGAAAAAAATCAAAATATGGAAAAAAATGCAATAAATTTAGACAGTGAAAACCTAGTAAATAGGCGCTATCTAAAAGTGAGTTCTTCCATCTATGATATTGCTTTGCACACCTATCCACTCCAGCATATCACATCTACCGCTTCCATCTATCCTATCTCATCCATTGATTTAAACTATTTAGCAAGAAATATATAGTTTACCAACAGTTATCAACCTTTAACATACTTGTCGTAGTCACTGTCTTAGATTTTCTCAGAATCAATCATATCTGCATTATATCCCGCCATGGTTTGGATCTTGATCAATTCGTGCATCCTTAATAAAGTTTTGTTTCCTCTGGGGAAAAAATCCTATTTCCTTTTGCTAAGGTGATCTTTTGAATCTTTCAAAATCCAAAATATTTAGAAAACTTAGAAAAACACAAAAATACATAGGGTTTTGAAACAGATAACAAAAAAACAAAGCAACAAAGATCAAGACTTTTTATGAAAACTGAATTGTGAAACTCAAGAAATGAAAAATCAACTAGAAAGTAATGAAATATTATCAATGATAATTCATCAAGATGATTATATCAATTAATTATCATGAGAACATGTGAATGACATACAAGATTCAGTGTTTATATCTTGATTTTATTGCTAATCATGTACTCTATGTGACTCAAGGATGTCCATGACTAGAGAAGCTATGATGGGGCATGATTATTTTATTTTGATTGTTGCATGTGGTTTATCTCTTATTAAGGTATGTACTTGTTTAAGGGTATCATCAAAAAAATATCAAGGAGGACGTTCCGAGTCATGCATGAAAGGGGATAATCCTTGTTTGTTCTGCAAGAAATACTCAGGTCAGCTTGGTTCATTATATCAAGTTGCTTGTATAAACTTGCTATATCAAAATCCATGTAAGTAATACTCAGGTCATCTTGGATCATTATGTCAAGTTGTTTGTATTTTCTTACAACATTTTAAAGCTCAATGATGAAATCAAGCACTGTTATAAGATAGCATATTAAGAATGGAAGAATCATTTTAGTTAAATTAATTTTGGATTAGCTCATTATTCATCTACAATATAACCATTCATTGTCAGTTTCATTATAAGTATTTCATTTCATTCAAAGATCAATGGTCATAAATAAAGATTGAGTATACTTGGACAAACCAAAACAATTTGCATTTTATAATTATAGGTGCATTCATCTTTAGAATCATTTTAACCATCTTTCATTTTATTTTAGTTGCATTCAACAATTGCATTAGTTTACATTCCATTAAAGTGTATTTCATGATCATGTGTATATCATCATTGTTATTTGCATTAGGATAATTATCATTGTAGTTATTTTTATCCATTAAGATCATTTAGTTGCATCTTTTCACTTGGATTCATAATCATTATAAGAATTACATATAAAAAATTGAAAACATTTCATATCGATCATTTGTATTTCAAAATCATTAGAAGTATTCCCATATAGATCATTACATTTGCATCATTTAAGCAAAGCACATCATTTAAGTTAGTAATCATTCTCATTTGCATCCAAGTTCATCAAAATAAAAAATAAAAAGCATTTTTTCATTTCATCATCATTGCATCATATAGAATATCATCATCATGAAAAGCAAAGAAATATCATCATAAACACCATACATGTAATCAATGCATATAGATCATTATCATATAGAATATGCATAATAAAAGGTCATCATATAGAGTCCATATCTGCATATAGATCATCATAAAACAATAAAAAGTCCAAGTGTACAATGATATCAGATCAAAAATACAAGTGCCTCATCAATATAAATCAAGGTTGTCATGTGCCACTACCACCTGACTATGTTTGCCTCTATAGCTGTGGGCGAGAAGATCCTCCAAATGCCAGTCTCACATGATCACCACTCCTCTGAAGAGGTCCCATGACTCCACCACTGCTAGTATCCATCCTCACAGTGGTATGATAGCTACTTGCCCTCTGGCTCTTTGCAACTAAATCCTCATATAATCGTCGCTAGTGTG